>NC_092727.1:9861105-10043605 GCF_047496885.1 Scyliorhinus torazame | reverse complement strand
TACCACTCCCAGTTGCCTATATTTCCCACTCCCAGCCATCAAGGGAGCCTACACATCCACTATCTGTCCCAGATGGGGCTCCGAGGGAGAGGTGCAAAGAGCTAGCTCCCTCGTATTGGTGTTGCTGTCCTCTGAACGGTCAAAAAATCTTCTTGGATTTTCTTGCTGAATTGAAATGGAAGTTGTGCAGTTTAGCAACACCCTATGCAGCACTGGTCACCCGAGTTGAAGCCACATCAAGACAAAAACAGACCAGCCTTGAGGAGCCAGGGGCCCGATCAAGTCACAGCGGTGGAATAATTTTGGAAAAAGCTGTTGACTCATCGTGGCCCAGGAATAGCAACTGGACATTCGGTCAAAGGATATAAAATGAAAGAGGAGAATTCTCCACCAACAAAACTCACTCAAAAGCTGTGGGGAGAAAATAAAAAGGTTGTCTGGATTTTTTTTTCCTGCGAGCTTTACCACAACTCTCGAATACACAAATCATGATGGAACATTCAGAAATAAACTGAGGATAGTGTGTGTCATTATTAGTGTGTGTCATTATGAATGATTCCAATACTGTCACATTGCAATGATCCATTCAACCAGCTACTCTCTTTGGCAGCAGAAGCCTCTTCCATATTGGTGGCCATTTGTAGATGTGCCTTCAAAATTGCCAGTGGGTCCAGAAAATTCTTTCTTAGGTTTACAAGTTTGGAGGCAAAATATCCATGGCCGTATCGGCAGCAAGAGTTACCTGCAGCATCCTGGCCAATATTTGTCCATTAACCAGCATCACCAAAAGAAAAAAAAAATATCTGAGGCGAGATTCTCCGAACCCCCCGCCAGGTCGGAGAATTGCCGGGGGCTGGCGTGAATCCCGTCCCCGCCGATTGCCGAATTCTCCGGCACCGGATATTCGGCGGAAGCGGGAATCGCGCCGCACCGGTTGGCGCCCCGTCCCCCGCGATTCTCTGCCCCGGATGGGCCGAAGTCCCGCTGCTGGAATGCCTGCCCCGCCGGCGTGGATTAAACCACCTACCTTACCGGCGGGACAAGGCGACGCGGGCGGGCTCCGGGGTCCTGGGGGGGGGGGCGCGGGGCGATCTGGCCCCAGGGGGTGCCCCCACGGTGGCCTGGCCCGCGATCGGGGCCCACCGATCCGCGGGTGGGCCTGTGCCGTGGGGGCACTCTTTTCCTTCCGCCTTCGCCACGGTCTCCACCATGGCGGAGGCGGAAGAGTCTCCCTCCACAGCGCATGCGCGGGAATGCCGTCAGCGGCTGCTAATGCTCGCGCACATGCGCCGTCCGGAGATGTCATTTCCACACCAGCTGGCGGGGCACCAAAGGCCTTTTCTGGCCAGCTGGAGGGGCGGAAATTAGTCCGCCGCGGGCCTAGCCCCTTAAGGTTGGGGCTCGGCCCCCCCAAGATGCGGAGGATTCCGCACCTTTGGGGCGGCACGATGCCCGACTGATTTGCGCCGTTTTGGGCACCGGTCGGCGGACATCGCGCCGATACCGGAGAATTTCATCCCTGGTCATTATTACAGTGCTGCTTTTGGGCGCTTGCTGCGCGCAATTTGGCTCTTGGATTCCAACAATAAAACAATGGCTGCATTTCAAATAGTGCTTCGCTGGTTGGTAAGTTCCTTGAGATGTTCTCAGGTCATTGATGGTATCAGATAACTGCAAGTTATCATTCATCTTGTTGACTCATCACACTAACGGCAAAGCAGATACATGCGGTATTTGCTGGTGGATGCCATGTGGCTTAGCCATTGGAAAGACATCTCAATATTCTAGAACATCAGAAGAGGAGCCACTTGCAGCCTTTCCTCATACATTTAACAATGACCAACAGAAACACACCAAACAGTTGAAGAAAACATCATTTCGATCCGTTTTGACCGGAGGATGAACTGAATTCTGGGAGGAGTGGAGGTGTTGCTTGGAATTCAACAACAATTTAAAGTTGTGTTTTCTCCACCCCTTTGTAAACAGCCCAACCAATTGTACAACTAAATTACAGTATTTTATCTATTACAACGCATCAATAAAGGAATCAAAACATGTACTAGTCAAGAAGACTATTTATAGGTTAGTACAGTGGTTACTATATATATATATATATTGAAACTCATCCAGTGGCCAAAGTCCAGACAGAATCACAGAAGAATTTATACACAGCTCCACAGACAGCAATAAAGTGAGAAACCCAAATAATCACTTCAATCATTCTTTCCAGAAACTTTCAGATAAATGGAAGTCATCTCCCATCACACTCGTTGAAAGTTCTTGTAATGTTTTCCCTCTCTTTCCCCTATCCATCAAACTGAAGTGCATCTTACGGAAGAGAACAGCTTTAAGAAGTTGCTAAACTAATCTAGCAATGCCTCAATTTTGAGAAGGCGGCACGGTGGCGCAGTGGTTAGCGCTGCTGCCTCACGGTGCCGAGGTCTCGGGTTCGATCCCGGGTCCTTGTCCGTGTGGAGTTTGCACATTCTCCCCATGTCTGTGTGGATCTCATTCCCACAACCCAAAGATGAGCAGGTTAGGTCGATTGGCCACGCTAAATTGCCACTTAATTAGGGGGAAAAAAGACTTGGGTACTCTAAATTTATAAAACAAAAACCTCAATTAAAAAATTCTGCTCCTCATTTTCACACCCCTCCCTGGACCTTCCATCCCTCCTGCCCGGCAACCCCACAAGATCTCTGTACTAGTCTCATTTTGACCTCTTGCTCATTAATGATTTACAATGGTGGCCGTACCATCAGCTGGCTGGGCCCCAAGCCTCAAGAAGTCCCTCCATAATTCTTCCCAGCTCTCTCCTCCTTCAAGACCTTCCTTAAAATCTACCTCTCTGACCAGGTTTTCGGTCATCTGTCCTAATATCATTTTAACCTGGCTCAATGCCAAACTCTGATTGACAGACACTCCTGCAAAGCGCCTTTGCATCTCCTACGACCTCGAAAGGAGGCATGAAAATGCAAGTTGTTGGCGTAGCGGTGTACAAAAATGGCAGAATGTGACCGTGTTGAAATGAATAGGAAACAGAATGCCCACCTCAGTGATCAGCAGCAGCCCAAGCTGCTGGCAGCTGAACGCTGGAAGATGTTGCACATTGTTATTTGTTGACGGTGCTTGCAAGTCTGTTTGTGAACTTGACACCAGTTAGCCAATGTAACTGCTGGCTCATGATGATCTGCACAAATCTATTTCTGTCTGCAATTAGCAAGGGGGGGCGGGGGGCAATTCCAGAATGTTGATGCACAAGTAACATTTCCAGCGCTGCCCATTGGTTGGTCGGAAGCCCATTTGCTTTATTTTTGAAGACGAAGAGGGTCATCTGCCTCATCTGCCCAAGGAGTAGCTGACATTATCCGCGGTTGGGTAGGAGAAGAAGAGTTAACATCACAAAGAGCGGTGACCTTTGCAGAATGATTTTGCAGCATTAATCCCCTGACCCACGCACTCCTGGCCAATGTAAATAAGTTGCTGGCAGTTAACAGGAGTCAAACAAGGCACTTGTAACTCAATATTTCAATGTTTTTCTCAGCAGAAAGGAGGGGGAAGAGGGTTGCCTGTCCAAAGAATATTTTTCAGTAAAATCAAAGGTAGACTTGTAAACTATCTATTGGTAGTACACTACTTCTTGAATCAAGCAAGCTATGAAAGTGTTATTGGTACAGAATATTTCCAAAATTATACTGAAATTATGGCAGTCATAGGTTATCCCCAAACCTTTTTGATAGTTTACAAATTTAGGGGGGGGGGGGGGGGGGTTGCATTAAAAAAATTGTCCTCGTCTCCTCTCCGGTTCTTTTGCCAATTACTACTTTCCGTGGAAAAAGTTTCTCTCATTTCCCTCAAAACCTATTATTTTTTGAACACTTATTTCATCTCCCTTCAACCATTAATTGTAATATAGGTTAATGTCTTATGGTCCACCGGGGTTGCTCCGTATTAGACCTAGTGTTTCCATTGTACATGGTTCACCAGGATTTTTGACAACATAATTAGCTTAATCCGCAGCAAATGAATGTGGAAATATTTCCATCCAATTAATGAAGCTAGAACGAGCATGGGACCCGGTGTGGTGCAGGTGGGAGCAGCCAGGGATATTGTGAAGTAGCAGAAACCTGACAGTATACAAGTTCCAGCAGAAATCTGCTGCTCCACCTAAACTGGAAACTCCAATCCTGAATCAGGAAGCAATCCTGTGCCTAAATCCAAACGCGGAGCTGTGATCAAACAGCAATGATGGACTCGTGTTGTACCGAAGAACAATGATTATCAAGCCCACCTTGTATTTTTCTCTACCCTCAATAAAAAATAATGAAATTAAAGCAAGATCTCTCAGTGCAATACAGACTAAAATTCATCGTACTGATGCTATGAATGAAATCAGTATGTTTAAATTGTCCAATAATGCCTCCATTTTAAAATTCTCATTCTTATGTTCAAACCCCCTCCATGATGTCACCCTTCCCAACTGCTTGTAATTTCCTCCAGTCCTCTGACCCCCCGGTTTCTCTTCAATCCTCCAACACTGGCCTCTCATCACCCCTGATTTTCACTGTTCCACTATTAGTGGCCTAGAGCCTAGGCTCTGGCACTCCCGCCCTAAACCTCATCTCTACCTCAACTCTCTTTCGGGAAGACGCTCCTTAAAACCAACCTCTCTGACCAAGCTTTTGGTCGCCTATCTCAATATCTCCTTTGCTCTTGCAGAATGACCAGCTCAGTTCAAGTCCTCTGATTGGCCTTTTGCCCGTGGGACATGCTCCTTCAATAAAAGATGGATTCAACAATGAGGAGAAAATCATTAACTCTTGGGTAAAATTTCAAGTTTCATAGAAGTACCGGTATGAGTCTGACGATGGCTTTCGAAGGCATCATCCTTAGAGAACTGCGCTCCGCATTGGTCACAAACAAAGGCCTTTGCACCCGCTGGAACAAGAAAGAAAACAACAATTTAGGGCAAAAAAGTTTTTGTAAAATAACAAACACAATTAAGTTTTTGTGCACATCCGTCAAAGACAGAGGAAGACGATCGTGGAAAAAAATCATTTGACAGCTTCAAGGCAGATAAATTGCAGTACGTTTACCAAGAGACTTCACCAGGCATGTGCCTAAGCATCAACTGCTAACAATGTTTTCAGGTGGGCAGCAGAGTGGCACAGTGGTTAGCACTGCTATCTCACAGCGCCGAGGTCCCAGGTTCAATCCCGGCTCTGGGTCACTGTCCGTGTGGAGTTTGCACATTCTCCCCGTGTCTGCGTGGGTTTCACCCCCACAACCCAAAGACTGGCAGGGTAGGTGGATTGGTCACGCTAAATTGCCCCTTAATTGGAAAAAATGAATTTGGTACTCTAAATTTATTTTGAAAAAACAATGTTTCCAGAGCATATTTTTGTTTCCGAAACGGTATATCGTTCTGCCGCAGCAGCTGACACGATGGGTTGATGTCCACTGGTTGGCTTTTAATGACAAACCAAGCTCATTTTCAATTTGAATATCTCAACAAAGAGAGGAACAAATCAAATAGAGAGAACACAACTTGCAGCTGATCTATGCATGCTGCACGTGAACTCAGTCCTGACATGCAAAACTATTGCGTTGACGCCTTAAAAAAGGATGAGTTTGCATTTATAAAGCATCTTTCAAGGCCTCAGAATAATCCAAAGTGCTTTATAACCCAACAAAGTCACTCCTGTAAAACACGGCAACCAATTTGCACACAGCAAACCCCCATCTTCAACATTCAAATAAATGATGCAATCAACTGTTTTTAAATTATTAAGAGCCAAATATTGGCCAGTAAACGCGGCAGAACCTACCCCACTCTACAAAATAGCAGCGTGGGACCTTTGGCATCCATCCAAAGCATTGAAGACAATGCCGTGCCCGAAAGGCAGCACATCCTCCGATGCAGCAGTCCTTCAGACTGCACTGCGTGTCACCCTAGATTGTGCTCAAATCATTGGATTGGGCTTGAACCTGCAACCTGCCGACTCAGACATTTACAGTGCTACCCAGTGAGCTATGGCTGGAAATAACCATCGACTCTAATCATTTAAAATAACTAGAAGGCAGTAAATGAGCCCCAAGGCCTTATTTCAATTAAACCATAATTAGACTTAAAGTCCATCTCAGATATTCCTTAAAGTCATTAAGAAAAGATGTTCAAAAAATTAGCACGTTTGGCAGCATCTGTGAGAGGGAAAGAGAGTTAATATTTAAAGTGCATATTTTTTCCGTAAAAAAATGCCTGGACAAGGCTATGAACTGAGTAAAAAGTACATCAGTCATGCAATGTCCTCAAACACTCTAACCTTTGCTGGACCCGAATTAGTGGTGCCATTGAACTCATTGGGCGCGATGGAATGGCTTGCAGTGCCCAGACAACAGCAGTGCAATGTGACCAATAGAAGCCAGGAGACACCACCCCCAGGATCTACCCAGCTTGCAACGCTTCTCGAGATCGAACACCAATCTCACTGGAATATGCGGTTTTCTGATGCACGCGAGGTGTTGGGTGTCAGGCTATACAGACACACACACAATGATATACAGACACACACACAATGATATACAGACACACACACAATGATATACAGACAAGCAGCTAATGGACACCGAGAACGGGACATGACCAATAAGCAGGCAGGACACTCAGGGGTGGGACCTGACTATAAAAGACACAAGGCACTCACACTCCGCCTCTTTCCACTGATGAACATCTAGAGAATCAGTCAAGGGTGTTGTTACAATCTCACACCTCCACCACATGGCTAAGAGCTAGTCTGGTTCAGTCAGACAGAGTAACCACACTTAAGTTAGCAGAGAGTCGAACTCACAGAGAACTGTGCTATTAGTTCAATAAACCTGATTGAACTAACTTCAAGGTCTGGAGTATCTTTCCGATCTAAGCTGCATCCAGTTACAGCCAGTGTTAGACCAGTGTACCGAACATTGGGATCTGTCCCCTTCGCCTCGGAGACTTCAGGCGAGTGCCGTTCAGTACTGGTCTCCACAAACAGGAACCAGACGAAACGGCATGAGTGGGGGGTCTCCCAAGGGATCAGAGGCCCCAGCTGCATGTCCTTTGGGCAGGATGGTGCCCTGGCACTACCAGCTGGAAGGGGCACTGCCAGGGCATCAGGTTGACACGGCCAAGCTGGCATTTTTCACGTGGTGGCGATCGGCCGGGCGGTGCCCACTGCGGATATTTGGGAGGGGGGCTGAGGACTCCCACATAGCGAGTTGGGGCTTGGGGGCGTTGGGGGAGTCAGAGGTCGTGTCGGGGGCACCAGAAATCAGAACGCCATTTAAAAAATAGTGTCCTGATCTCTCGCTACACTGAGGAGTTCCGGCGAGGGGCTGTCCTCAGTGCAGAAAACAGGGCAATGTGCAGCCTGGGCCTCGCTTTCCCCGCTGAGGCCCACTACCTAACCAGAGTGACGTTTGACAGCGTTGTGCTTCTCAGTGCTGCGAGCGCCGGAAACATGCAGCTTAAAATGTTTGGGCTTTGTTAAATTAGTTAAATTGCACCCAATGTCTTTTTACAACCAGGTTATATACAATGTTTCATTGCACCAAAAATAGTTTCAAAACTCCGTTAGTGCCACTTCATAGAATCCCTGCGGTGCAGGAGGTGCCCATTGCGCCCATCGACCCTCTGAAAGAGCACCCTACCTAGGCGCACACTCCCGCCCCATCCCCGCAACCCCATCTAACCCTTTGGACACTTAGGGGCAGTTTAGCATGGCCAATCCACCTGTGGGAGGACACCTCCACACCCACCCCCACCCCCACACAGGTTAGCACCGTTGCTTCACAGTAGCAGGGTCCCAGGTTCGATTCCCGGCTTGGGTCACTGTCTGTGCGGAGTCTGCGTGGGGTTCCTCCGGGTGCTCCGGTTTCCTCCCACAAGTCCCGAAAGACGTGCTTGTTAGGTGAATTGGACATTCTGAATTCTCCCTCCGTGTACCCGAACAGGACATTCTGAATTCTCCGTGTACCCGAACAGGGGGCAGAATTCTCTCCCCCCCCCCACGCCAGGTGGGAGAATCGCCGGGGCGCCCCGATGTGATTCTCCCACCCCACAAACCGGTGTGGTGAGAATCACGGCTGGCCGCTGGGAGAATCGCCGGTCGCCGTTTGCAACGGGGCGAGCGGCGATTCTCTGGCCCGGATGGGCCGAGCGACCTGCCCAATACGACGGGTTCCCGCTAGCGCCATCCACACCTGGTCGCTGCCGGCTGGAACAGCACGGAATGCTGGGGAGGGTGGGGGCCTCAAATGGGGTCTGGCCCACGATCGGTGCCCACGTCATTTACGCGGCGCTGGCCGCGTCATTTACGCGGTGCCAAGGCCCGGCGCGCGTAAATGACGCGACACCACTCCTAGCCCCACGGGGGCGGGAGAATAGGGAGCTGGGAGCGTGCTCCGACGTCGGCACTTAGACTCCAGAGGGGAGAATTGCGCCCTGGACATTCCGAATTCTCCCTCAGTGTACCTGAACAGGCGCCGGAGTGTGGCAACTAGGGGATTTTCACAATAACTTAATTGCAGTGCTAATGTAAGCCTACTTGTGACAATAATAAAGATTATTTTTATTTTATTAGAGTGGATGCTTTTTGGGCTAGAGGAAGGCCTGTAGTAGAGCTCCCCAGAGGGTCAGTGTTGGGACCCGTGCTTTTTGATATATAAACCTTGGTGTACTGGGCACAATTTCAAAATTTGCAGATGATACGAAACTTGGGAGAATTGTGACTATTGAGGAGGATGGCTCAGAACTTCAAAAGGACATTGACAAATTGGTAGACAGGGTTGACAGGTACCAGATGAAATTCCATGCAGAGAAACGTGTAGTGATTCATTTTGGTACGAAGAACATGGAGAGACAATTTGAAAGGATTAGGTATTCTAGACTGTATTGCTAGGGGTACAGAGTACAAGATCAAGGAGGTTACATTGAACTTGTAGGAGACGCTAGTTCAGCCTAAACTGGAGTAATGTGTCCAGTTCTGGGTGTCGCACTTTTAGGAAGTTGTAAAGGCATCGGAGAGAGCAGAAAAGATTCATAAGAATGGTTCCGGGGATGGCAACCTTCAGTTATGAAGACAGATTGGAGAAATTAAGACTGTTTGCTTGGAGAAGGCAGAGGGGAGAATTGATAAAGATGTCCAGAATCAAATGCAGTCTGATCGGAGTAGAGAGGGAGAAGCTATTCCCACTCGTGAACGGGAGGGCACATATTTTCTAATAATTGCAAAAGCAACAAAGGCAACATGAGAAAATAAGTTTTCACACAACTAATTGTTAAGGTTTGGAATGCACTGCCGGAGAGTGTGATGGAGGCAGGTTTAATCAGGACATTAAAAATGGAATTAGCCTGTTATTTGAAGAGGAAGAACGTGCAACGTTACTTTGAGAAGAACACTGACCAGTCGGTCTGATTGGTCTATTTCTGTGCTGTAAACTCCATTTCAATCTACGCTATTATAAAAATGTAAACTGTGCCAGCCTGTCACCCACCGACAGGAAACATCAGTACAGCCCCGGATAGGTCAATGGTTAACCTTCATGAAAAATTGAAATGAAGTGAAAATCGCTTATTGTCCCAAGTAGGCTTCAAATGAAGTTACTGTGAAAAGCCCCTAGTCGCCACATTCCGGCGCCTGTTCGGGGAGGCTGGTACGGGAATTGAACCGTGCTGGCCTGCCTTGGTCTGCTTTCAAAGCCAGCGATTTAGCCCTGTGCTAAACCAGCCCCTTGAACATACGCTGCTGGCCTTGGTCGGCTTCACAAGCCAGCTATTTAGCCGACTGTGCTAAACCGGCCCCTGCACTTCTTTCTTCACTGAAAGAACAGCGTTAGCCGAGTTAAGAGTAACAGGTCACATGCCCACCCTCTGGGGCAAGGCCTAGAATAGCACGAGCAGCCCATTTATATTTTTTTTAAAAATCAGTAAAAAAATGTTTGATCTCTTTTCAGGTGCGAATCACAAATTGAAGAGTGAATGCAGAATCAAAATTAAACGTTACAGTTCTGAAACCACATTAACAAATGTTAATATTGAAAAGGTGTGGTGTCTGTAGGTATCAATATCAAAAGAATTCAAACGTGAACAAGGCTTTGTTGCTAATCCTGACTGTGGCTACAACGAGCAAAACAGGAAGCTGCTTATCTGATCAGCAAGCCAAATCTTTCAGTGAAAATGAGTCTACAAAGTACAAGAGTGGCAGCATGATAGAAAATAGCCACAAAATAAAACAGTATCAAAACAGAACCATGTTTTAGTACAAGGCAAAATTATAAGTGTTTTGGCATTTGAAATGCATTGTATGTAGGCTATTTAGAACATAGACTGTCTCCCCAGTGACCCTTTCCCTTCCTCTATTAACTCCAGCCAGTTACTATTTCGGTGTGATATCAAAAGTAAAACAGAAAAATTAAGCTGCAGTCTTTTCTCGCTGCCGTTTGTCAGGAAACGTTCCACCTAACCTGCACTGGTGTCAACGGTGGTTCAGTTGGCAGCGCGCTTGCTGCTGCATCACAAGGTTCTGGGTTCAAGTCCCAGGCCAGAGACTTGGAATAGAAAGTCCAGGCCGTCACTCCCAGAGCTGTAACTGAGCAATCAAAAATGAGACATTGAACTGAGGTGAGGTGCCAAATGATAGGCATTGCTAAATCAGATTAGAACAAAGATCAAAGAAATGTACAGCACAGGAACAGGCCCTTCGGCCCTCCAAGCCCATGCCGACCATGCTGCCCGACTAAACTACAATCTTCTACACTTCCTGGGTCCGTATCCCTCTATTCCCATCCTATTCATGTATTTGTCAAGATGCCCCTTAAATGTCACTATCGTCCCTGCTTCCACCACCTCCTCCAGTAGCGAGTTCCAGGCACCCACTACCCTCGGTGTAAAAAAACTTGCCTCTTACATCTACTCTAAACCTTGCCCCTCTCACCTTAAACCTATGCCCCCTAGTAATTGACCCCTCTACCCCAGGGAAAAGCTTCTGACTATCCACTCTGTCTATGCCCCTCATAATTTTGTAGACCTCTATCAGGTCGCCCCTCAACCTCCGTCGTTCCAGTGAGAACAAACAGAGTTTATTCAACCGCTCCTCATAGCTAATGCCCTCCATTCCAGGCAACATTCTGGTAAATCTCTTCTGCACCCTCTCTAAAGCCTCCACATCCTTCTGGTAGTGTGGCGACCAGAATTGAACACTACACTCCAAGTGTGGCCTAACTAAGGTTCTATACAGCTGCAACATGACTTGCCAATTCTTATACTCAATGCCCCGGCCAATGAAGGCAAGTATGCCGTATGCCTTCTTGACTACCTTCTCCACCTGTGTTGCCCCTTTCAGTGACCTGTGGACCTGTACTCCTAGATCTCTTTGACTTTCAATACTCTTGAGAGTTCTACAATTCACTTTATATTCCCTACCTGCATTAGACCTTCCAAAATGCATTACCTCACATTTGTCTGGATTAAACTCCATCTGCCATCTCTCCGCCCAAGTCTCCATCAATCTAAATCCTGCTGTATCTTCTGACAGTCCTCATCGCTATCCGCAATTCCACCAACCTTTGTGTCGTCTGCAAACTTACTAATCAGACCAGTTACATTTTCCTCCAAATCATTTATATATACTACAAACAGCAAAGGTCCCAGCACTGATCCCTGTGGAACACCACTGGTCACAGCCCTTCAATTCGAAAAGCATCCTTCCATTGCTACTCGCTGCCTTCTATGACCTAGCAAGTTCTGTATCCACCTTGCCAGCTCACCCCTGATCCCGTGTGACTTCACCTTTTGTACTAGTCTACCATGAGGGACCTTGTCAAAGGCCTTACTGAAGTCCATATAGACAACATCCACTGCCCTACCTGCATCAATCATCTTTATGACCTCCTCGAAAAACTCTATCAAGTTAGCGAGACACGACCTCCCCTTTACAAAACCATGCTGCCTCTCACTAATACGTCCATTTGCTTCCAAATGGGAGTAGATCCTGTCTCGAAGAATTCTCTCCAGTAATTTCCCTACCACTGAAGTAAGGCTCACCAGCCTGTAGTTCCCTGGATTATCCTTGCTACCCTTCTTAAACAGAGGAACAACATTGGCTATTCTCCAGTCCTCCGGGACATCACCTGAAGACAGTGAGGATCCAAAGATTTCTGTCAAGGCCTCAGCAATTTCCTCTCCAGCCTCCTTCAGTATTCTGGGGTAGATCCCATCAGGCCCTGGGGACTTATCTACCTTAATATTTTTTAAGACACCCAACACCTCGTCTTTTTGGATCTCAATGTGACCCAGGCTATCTACACATCCTTCTCCAGACTCAACATCTACCAATTTCTTCTCTTTGGTGAATACTGATGCAAAGTATTCATTTAGTACCTCGCTCATTTCCTCTGGCTCCACACACAGATTCCCTTGCCTATCCTTCAGTGGGCCAACCCTTTCCCTGGCTACCCTCTTGCTTTTTATGTACGTGAAAAAAGCCTTGGGATTTTCCTTAACCCTATTTGCCAATGACTTTTCGTGACCCCTTCTAGCCCTCCTGACTCTTTGCTTAAGTTCCTTCCTACTTTCCTTATATTCCACACAGGCTTAGTCTGTTCCCAGCCTTTTAGCCCTGACAAATGCCTCCTTTTTCTTTTTGACGAGGCCTACAATATCTCTCTTTATCCAAGGTTCCCGAAAATTGCCGTATTTATCCTTCTTCCTCACAGGAACATGCCGGTCCTGTATTCCTTTCAACTGACACTTGAAAGCCTCCCACATGTCAGATGTTGATTTGCCCTCAAACATCCGCCCCCAATCTATGTTCTTCAGTTCCCGCCTAATATTGTTATAATTAGCCTTCCCCCAATTTAGCACATTCATCCTCAGACCACTCTTATCCTTGTCCACCAGCACTTTAAAACTTACTGAATTGTGGTCTCTGTTCCCGAAATGCTCCCCTACTGAAACTTCTACCACCTGGCCGGGCTCATTCCCCAATACCAGGTCCAGTACCGCCCCTTCCCTAGTTGGACTGTCTACATATTGTTTTAAGAAGCCCTCCTGGATGCTCCTTACAAACTCTGCCCCGTCTAAGCCCCTGGCACTAAGTGAGTCCCAGTCAATATTGGGGAAGTTGAAGTCTCCCATCACCACAACCCTGTTGTTTTTACTCTTTTCCAAAATCTGTCTACCTATCTGCTCCTCTATCTCCCGCTGGCTGTTGGGAGGCCTGTAGTAAACCCCCAACATTGTGACTGCACCCTTCCTATTCCTGATCTCTACCCATATAGCCTCACTGCCCTCTGAGGTGTCCTCCCGCAGTACAGCTGTGATATTCTCCCTAACCAGTAGCGCAACTCCGCCACCCCTTTTACATCCCCCTCTATCCCACCTGAAACATCTAAATCCTGGAACGTTTAGCTGCCAATCCTGCCCTTCCCTCAACCAGGTCTCTGTAATGGCAACAACATCATAGTTCCAAGTACTCATCCAAGCTCTAAGATCATCTGCCTTACCCGTAATACTTCTTGCATTAAAACATATGCACTTCAGGCCATCAGGCCCTGAAGACAGTGGTGCCTCAGAGCCCCACTGTCCCTATTTCCTAGTTCTCCCTCAATGCTCTCACCTTCTGACCTATTGCTCCCGTGCCCACCCCCCTGCCATACTCGTTTAAACCCTCCCGTGTGACACTAGCAAACCTCGCAGCCAGGATATTTATGCCTCTCCAGTTTAGATGCAACCCATCCTTCTTATATAGGTCACACCTGCCCCGGAAGAGCTCCCAGTGGTCCAAATAACGGAAACCCTCGCTCCTACACCAGCTGTTTAAGCCACGTGTTTAGCTGCTCTATCTTCCTATTTCCTATTAGCTGGTCATGACCCAATTGCTCTTTGTGGGAGCTTGCTGTGCACAAGCCGGCCATTAATTCCTCGAAATTACACTTCAAAAGTACTTGGAGCATGCTTAAGTGCTCTGTGGGACATTCAGAGGTCATGAAAGGTGCTGTAGAAATGAAAGTTCTTTCTGTTACTGGTTCTTGGACCTTGGCCAGACAATAAGAAGTCTTAGGAGGGAGGGGGGCGGGGGGGGGGGGGGGGGAAGTACTGTTCCCCAAGAGCTTTTGGAAAGTCTAAAATATTGATGCTGGCTGATTCAATGCCCACGATTCCAATGTTTCTGGAGGAAAGGTGGTGGTGGTGGTGGTGGTGGGGGGGGGGGGGGGGGGGGCGCATGGTGAATGAGGAGTGCAGCCTTCTGCACTTCTTCCTCTCTCCAAATAGAAAAGCTGTGTTTAAGTGGCTGATCGGGCCATTAGAAATTGCCTTAGGAAGGTGAAACCGCTCAAGGGCCGGCAAAGGGACGGTGACTTCAATACTTAGCCAAATAAAATTAAATAAACGTATAACGCTGTAAAGCTGTAACCGGTCTTGCACATTTCGTCCCAAGGTAGAGGGTAGATGCTATTCGTGATTTCCCTCAACACTATCTGATTTTCAATCTCCTTCCACTTCTTACCAAAAGAACAGGGCCTAATGAGGAGAACAGAGGAACACTGCCATCTGAAAAAAACCTGGAATATTCCCTTGAGAGCCATTCTATTTGTGCTCAGATTTGAGCACTTTGCAGAACACGTAATGATTCAGCACAAGAGGAGGCCATTGTGCTGGCACTGGCTCGTTGAAAAAGTTGTCGAATTAGTCGTGTTCCCCTACTCATCCCCACAGTCCTTTTCCCCTTCACACATTTATCTACTTGCTTTTTTAATAGTCGCTGTTTAATCTGCTTCTTGCACTCCAGATCGAGGCCGGAATTTTCCAGCATTGAGATTCACTTTTCCCGCCAGCAACCCCCTCATGCCCACGGTTTCCCGGCAGCCTGGGGTGATTACAATGGGAAATCTCAAGTTCTCAAGTCGAAGATTGGCATTGTATATTAGCTACACCTGCACGTTGCAACCTCACCCACTCGCTTCAGCCTTGCTGTTGCCCAAAATTAGGAGTCTTAATTTTTCACAAAAAGTGCTCTGAAGAAAAGAAAACCGGAAGGCTCTGAAGAAGGTACAAAAAAAAAAGCAAGACCAGAACCAAGATGTTGCTATCGGTCAGGGAGCAGGGAAGAGTGATCAGGCTGAAGCTTTTCTCTCGGGCCCAAAACCAGGCGCCATAACTAAAAGATTTAAAGAAATTCAGGAGAAACATCGTTGTCCAAAGTGCCGTTTGAAGATGGAACTCGATCGTAAGGAGAAGTTGAAGTGGATGGCTGTCGTGATTATCCCTTTAAAGGGCACATCTCAGACTAATGGTCACCTGGCCTGGGTGACCAATCAGGATTTGTGAGGAACCAACCCATGGTGAGAGAGACTCCTGGGCAGAGACATTTGTCCTCAGGTTAAATCACCACCAGTCAACTCTCCCCTTCAAAGGAGAAAGTAGCCTCTGGTCATCTGGGACTATGGCGACGTCACTGCGGCTGCTGTACAATTAT
The DNA here is from genome assembly GCF_047496885.1 of Scyliorhinus torazame. Classification (NCBI taxonomy): domain Eukaryota; kingdom Metazoa; phylum Chordata; class Chondrichthyes; order Carcharhiniformes; family Scyliorhinidae; genus Scyliorhinus; species Scyliorhinus torazame. The sequence continues at coordinate 10,028,093 of NC_092727.1, read as the reverse complement.
TATTAATGAATACCTTCTGCGTTCACTAATGAAGTCTTTGAAAGTGCATCTTTGCAACAGCATAGATCCACTTTAGGTGAAGCTAGACAAGATCAAAAAGGAATTGGAGGATATTGTAATGGGGTTAGGTAATGTAGGGCGGGCCTGAGGAGCATGAACGCTAGCATGGATCTCTTGGGCCCCATGGTCTATTACCATGTTATACATTGCTTGCAATTCTATGCCATCTTACCCATGGCTTCTTCTTCAAATGGCAACCATGGGAGACCAAATGAGGAAACAGATATGTTAGAGGCCCTTTGCTGAAAGAAGCTCTACTTTGAAAGGAAAATGGCTGATTTAATAATTAGTTTGGATTGATGTTTGGTTGTTTTTCCCAAATGTTTGGCAGCGTACATATAATCTAAAACAGCCTGAACAGATTTCTGAACTCCTGCCCTGGCTAACACAGATCCAATTAATTTGATTTAAACACTTAGACGAAAATAAAATAAAATTTCCAATAGATTTTTTTTCCACAGCAAGTTGTCACACCAGTTTGGAATTTGTGTGGGGAAAGTCAAATTTGGGAATTTGACGAGGGCTTGGTTCTAATTCAAACGAGACAAAGGGGACGGGAGTGCAAAGATTATTCACACATGATTTACTCCCACCATCAAAGGGCCTACATAGAGCACATGAATTTCATCAGCCCCAATCCACCTGCAATTTACGACTAGATTTGCTTCTATTAACACTCTTCAGGCGAATGGCACTATTAACAGCCCCTTTGTCTCATGTCCAGGACATCTTTGTTAATTTCTCCTTCGCTCCGTCCTATCACTGACTTTCCATTCTGCCCCACCCCCCTCTCCAGCTATGAAATTCATTACATTTCTAACCCTCTTCAGTTCTGGAGAAGGCTCACACAGATGCAGAAACATCTCTCTCCACAGCTGCTACCAGACCTGATGAGTACTTCCAACATTTTCTGTTTTCATTTCAGGGTTCCAGCATCTGCAGTGCATCGCTTTTGTTCAAATACACCATCGGGTGGGCTTAGTCACCCAGAGGTGAACATTGCGGGACCTCAAAAAGTCTCGCAACAAAGCCTTTCTGTACCCCTGAAATTAATCTGGGAAATGATTGGAAATGTGGAGGTTCCATGATAAACAGATGTTAGTGCAATCCAACCGGAGGAGTGAAGCGATCAATTCGCCAATCAGTTTGGCAATGAGATATGCAGGGTCGAAGTGCAGTCAGTCTGTACAGCAGGGTTCAATGGCCCCTCCAGATCACAGCACAGTCACCAGTGGCAGCTCCTGACCTCATTGGCTCTCTCACTCTCTTAGGGCGCATTGCTACCCCCAGAGCTGTTCACATTCTCAAGACATCCTGTCAAGAAATGCTTTTCAGCCAATAGTACTTTATTTTTTTGAAGTGGCGTCACGATTGGAATGCAGGATAAGAAGCTGCCAACTTGCACACAGCAGGCTCCAGAAAAACATGGCTGAATGATATTGTAACATCTCATCCAAAAAGCAACTCATCCCACAGTGAATCACTCCCTTGGTGCTGCAATGGGAGTGCCAGCCTGGGTGGGAAGTCTCTGGAGTCAGCTTGGACTTGACTTTCATGTGAACGCACGAACCAGGATCAGACTCTGCTCAGCCACTGAATACGATGATGGCTGATCGGATTTGAACCTCAGCTCCACATTCCTGCCTACCCCCAATTAGATTTTTGTTGAGGAAAGGGTGGAAGCGATCTACCCCTGCCTTAAAAATATTCAAAGGGCAGCAGAATGGCGCAGTGGTTAGCACTGCTGCCTCATGGCGCCGAGGACTCGGGTTCGATCCCGGTCTCACCCCCACAACCCAAAGATGTGCAGGGTAGGTGGATTGGCCACGCTAAATTGCCCCTGAATTGGAAAAAATTAATTGGGTACTCTAAATGTTAAAAAGAAATATTCAAAGACTCTGCTTCCAAAGAGAGCTCCAAGGATTCACTTATTGAGGCAGAGAGCTCCAAGGATTCACATCGCTGGCGAAAATGTTTCTCCTCACCTCGGTCTTAAATGGGCAACCCCTTATTTTTCAACAGTGACCTCCACATCAAGATTCTTCCACAAGAGGAAGAAAAATCCTTTCCGCATCCATCCTGTTACCACCCTTCTGGAACAGATCAGGGGCGGGATTCTCTCCTACCCGGCAGGGCGGGGGGGGGGGGGGGGGGGATGTGGAGTGGCGGGAACCACTCAGGCGTCGGGCCGCCCCAAAAGGTGCGGAAGTCTCCGCACCTTTAGGGGCCAAGCCCTCACCTTGAGGGGCTAGGCCCGCGCTGGAGCGGTTTCCGCTCCACCGGCTGGCGGGAAAGGCCTTTGGCGCCACGCCAGCCGAGGCCGAAAGGTCTTCACCTGGCGACGCGGGTCGGCGCAAGCGCGGGAGCGCAGCGGCTGCTGACGTCATCCCCGCGCATGCGCAGGGGAGGGGGTCTCTTCCGCTTCTGCCATAGTGAAGACAATGGCGAAGGTGCAAGAAAAAGAGCGCCCCCACGGCACAGGTCCGCCCGTGGATCGGTGGACCACGATCGCGGGCCAGGCCACCATGGGGGCACCCCCCGTGGCCAGATCGCCCCGCGCCCCCCCCAGGACCCCTGAGCCTGCCCACGCCGCCTTGTCCCGCCGTTCAAAAGGTGGTTTAATCCACGCTGGCGGGACAGGCATTCCAGCAGCGGGACTTCGGCCCATCACGGGACGGAGAATCAGCGGGGGTGGGCCCGCCGACCGGTGCGGTGCGATTCCCGCCCCGGCCGACCAGCGCGGCGCGATTCCCGATCCTGCTGAATCTCTGGTGGCGGAGACTTCGGGACACGGTGGGGGCAGGATTCACGCCAGCTCCCGGCGATTCTCCGACCCGGCCTGGGGTCGGAGAATCTCGCCCCAGATCCTAATCTCAAAGTTGCTTGTGTTACCACTGCTGACCAATTGAGGCAGGGAATAAGAGGTTTTCCCTGGGATTGTTTTGGAGGTGGTGTTGCTGCCGAAGAATAAAGGCACTTTATTGGCCACAACATAAATGTCCACGTGTAGGTTTACAAAATATCTCTCCAGCTATGAGGGAGGGAGTTAGTCACGAATCAACATTTTAATTATGTCTTCCGATTTAGCAATACACAAAATTAGGCACTCTCACTTACCTCTGCTGCCATTGACAAGACTGGCATGACAACCTATTACAGATCAATTCCACTGCAGGCAATTTCATACCATAAAGTTAACCCGTGTGCGCCAAGCACAGGTGGAAGACTACCAAAGTACCGTGTGTCAATTATATTTTACGGACTTCATACAACAATCTTCTCTTCTAATGGTCGAACTGAAACCCCTTACATTCCAGGAGGAGGATTAACGGTGACATGACTTTAATAGTTTACTAATGTAGATAAGGCTACAACCCACACTTCAAATTATTTGGTATTAATCATGTCAGTATACGTAGAGGCAAAATAGTGATACAATGCTTAAAAGAATTACACATTAAGTGAAGTCACTGTCACTAGACTAGGAATGCAGAGACCCAGGTTAATACTCTGTGGACATAGGGACAAATCTCACCATGGCAACTGGTGGAATTTACATTCAATTAATGAAATCCAGAATTAAAAGCTATTCTCAGTAGCGGTGACCATGAAACCCTTGTCGATTCTTGTAAAAGAAAACCATCGAGTTCACCATGAAAATCGCTTATCGTCACAAGTAGGCTTCAAATGAAGTCAGTGAAAAATCCCTAGTCGCCACATTCCGGCGCCTGTTTGGGGAGGCTGGTACCAGCGCCCTTTAAGGAAGGAAATCTGCCATCCTTATCTGGCCTGGCCTACATGTGACTCCAGACCCACAGCGACATGGTTGACTCTTAGCTGCCTTCTGAAGTGGCTCGCCAAACCCTTCAGTTCAAGGTCAATTAGGGATGGGCAACAAATGCAGGCCCAGCGACGCCCACATCCCATGAGAGAATTAAAAAATTGTACAGAAAGTCCATAAGGGTCCAGTGAATGTAAAGATATCGGGCGGGATTCTCCATTCGGCGACAGTGTCCACGCCATCGGAAACGCCGTCGCGTTTCACGGCGGCGTGAACGGGTCACTGGGAGTACTGATTCTGGCCCCTACAGCTCCACGCCGCTCCAGCCTACCATCCCAGTGCGAACTGTGCGCCGTGGGATCCACGCAGGCGCAGTGGCGCTGGCGCCAACCCACGCATGCGCGGTGGCCTCCCTCAACACGCCAGCCCCGATGCAACATGGCGAGGGAGTTCAGGGGCCGGCGCGGAAGAAAATAAGCCCGGGGAGCGAGAGGCCGGCCCGCCAAACGGTGGGCTCCGATCACGGGCCAGGCCCCATCGGAGGCCCCCCCCCCCAGGGTCAGCTCCTCCCCCCCGATCCTGCGCGCAGAGTTCACGCCGGCTGCGACAATGCGTGGACGGCGTCGGCGGGACTCTGCCTTTTTAGAGCGGCCGCTCGGCCCATCCTGGGCTGGAGAATCGGCGGATCAGCCACGTACAGCGGCCCGCAACCAGCGCCGCGCCAAACGCTCTGACGCCAATGCCGCCGATTCTCCGCTCCGCGGAGATTCGCGTGCCGACATCGGGGCGGTGTGGCCCGGTTGTGGGGATTCTCCGGGCCCGGCCCCGGAGTCTGACTTCCAAATTCAACTATCTTTCATGCTCTCCTTCACAATCAGGATTCGTTTTTGAAGAAAATAAAACTCCAGCACGGTTTCAGATTCCTGCTTTCAATCTGTTGGGATCAAATCCAACATCGCAATTACGTCCCACAATTACCTTCAGCTACTCTTCAGAGATAGAAAATTATGGATTAGACTTACCAATTGACAGCAAAGTGATGAATGACAGAATAATGATGCTCGCCAAGCCTAGAAGTTGATAATCGTCAATGGGGCCACTTATATAATCAAATAATCCTATTAATTCCCCATTACAAGTAACTGTGGTTAATTCAAAGTAGGAAAAGGGGTATAATTTTACAAAAGGGCATCAGATTATCTTATACTTAAATAAAACAAGCAATTTATATTTGAGGAAAGTGAGGTTATTAAAATACTTCTATATATATTCGAGCGTGGAGACGGTTTGGTCCCCTGACCAACACCACAAAAACAGATTATCTGGTCTTAATTTGATTTGTTTGCAGACACATCGTACTGCGCACAAATGATCTCAGGTCACTGCACTACAAAAGCACTTCATTGGTTGTGAAGCATGTGGGGTGTTCAGAGGTGTGGAAACTCGGTATAAAGGGGCATCTGTCTTTTTAAGTTGTACATTATAATATATTCAGGGCAGCATAGTGGTTAGCACAGCTGCCTCGACTCCAGAGACCCGAGTTCAATTCTGGCCTTTTGTGTTACTGTCTCTATGGAGTTTGCACATTTCCCCCCCCCCCCCCCCCCCCCCCCCCCCCGCCCCAACCGTGTCTGCGTGGGTTTCCTCCGGGTGCTCCAGTTTCGTCCCACAGTCCAAAGACGCGGTTAGGTGGGCCCCAAGGATGGGGCGGGGAAGTGGGCCTAGGTGGGGTGCTCTTTTGCAGGATCGGTGCAAGCTTGATGGACTGAATGGCCTCATTCTTCACTGGAGGAACTTTATGGAAATGGAGACAGAGATATCCAGATGTTTGCAATAGACTCATTAGTCAAATTGGATCATTCTATTTACTCTCGTTTGTGAAGCAAATATTGTCCAATTTCAAACATATTGGAATCGCATTTTATTCGCTTCAGCATTTGGTTTTCAAATGACAGAATGGAAAACAAAATACAAAACATTAATCATCGACATTTCACAAAAACAAATTCTTTAATATTCCTTTTAAACGGCTGGTTAGCCAAGATAAGAATTGCCACATGGATATTGCTCCTTTGCCCAAGTCTACATTCTAACTCCTCTGTCTCTACTATTCTGGTTTCTATTTTATTGATTCACTGTTTGTGTGGGTATAAGTTAATCACCTGTGAAATTCTCCACATAGAAACATAATAGGTTGTCCTGCGTATATCGATCAGGAATGCTGACTTGTACAGATTAGTCTCATTGAGCTGCCCACAATTCTCACGCTCACTTTCAATTCCCTCCTGCGCCTCCCTCAATCCTTCCTGTGATATCCTCCAGCCTCTTCCACACTACATTTCTCCTCATCCAGCTTCGACCATCTGCAGCCAATATGCTCCTTCCCAATTCTCCCTGCCTGGCCTCCTTCACCAACTATCGGAAACCTCCTCGAAATCTCTCCCTTCAGCTGGGTTGGTCGTTCTCCCAACCTTCTCCATTGTCTTGTCGAAGTGCATGGCCCGTTTAAATTTTGTTTTGAGAGGCCATACACACACAATAGTTTAAGGGACTGACGTGAACGTGGTAATTAAGTTATTACATGGCTACTTGCTGGGAATTTTGAATATGGCTGATCTAAATATTCATCCTTATCTCCATGTACATCATTTATTACTGTTACACATTAGAACATCTATTCTTCTGTTGGCTGAGATTTTGGGCTCATGGGGTTTTGCTGCTATTTTACACATGGACAGGACAGCAATTTCAGTCAAGAGGGTTCAGGGTTTACGAGGTTGATCCCGGGTATGGAGGGATTTTTCCATAAGGAGAGGTCGAGTAGGTTGGGCCTGTACTCATTGGAGTTTCGAAGTTTGAGAGGCGATGACAATAGTTAGCACTGCTGCCTCACGGCTCCAGGGACCTGGGTTCAATTCCAGCCTTGGGTGGGTAGCTGGGTGGAGTCTGAACTTTCTCCCCGTGTCTAGGTGGGTTTCCTCCAGGTGCTCCGGTTTCCTCCGACAGTCCAAAGATGTGCAGGTTAGTTGGATTGGCCATGATAAATTGACCCTTCGTGTCCAAAGGTTGGGTGGGGTTATGGAGATCAGGCAGGGTGTGGGCATGGGTAGGGTGTTCTTTCAGAGCTGCTGCGCAGACCTGATGGGCCGAATGGCCTCCTTCTGCACTGTAGCGATTCTATGACCTTATTGAGACATGTAGGATTCTCAGGGGGCTTGACAGGGTAGATGCGGAGAGGCTTTTTTCTCCTTGTGGGAGAGTCTGAGAGGGTATGATCTCCATTAAAAAAAAAAAGAGGTCGTCCAGGGATTAAGAGGAATATCTTTTCTCAGAGGGTAGCGAATCAGTGGAATGCTTTACCGCAGAGAGGTGTTCAGGCTGGGCGGTTAAGTATATTTTTAATCAGAAAGGGAATCAAGGGTTATGGGGATAAGACAGGAAAGTGGAGTTGAGAATTATCACATCATCCTCATTGAATGGTGGAGCAGATGTGGTGGAGCAGATGCGATGGGCCGAATGATTTACTTCTGATCCTCTGTCTTATAGTCTTGTGCCAGATTTGCTGCTCTGCCATTAGTTTCGCGGGAACAGAATCTCATTATCTACCTCACATTGAAATGCACCGATTGGTGTATTCCTCTCTACCCATGCGTCCCCCCACATTCCCCTCTCCCTGTGCGTCCCCCCACATTCCCCTCTCCCCGTGCGTCCCCCCACATTCCTCTCTACCCATGCGTCCCCCCACATTCCCCTCTCCCCGTGCGTCCCCCCACATTCCTCTCTACTCATGCGTCCCCCCACATTCCCCTCTACTCATGCGTCCCCCCACATTCCCCTCTCCCTGTGCCTCCCCCCACATTCCCCTCTCCCCATGCCTCCCCCCACATGCCCCTCTCCCTGTGCGTCCCCCCACATGCCCCTCTCCCCGTGCCTCCCCCCACATTCCCCTCTCCCCGTGCCTCCCCCCACATTGCCCTCTCCCCGTGCGTCCCCCCACATGCCTCCTCTCCCCGTGCGTCCCCACACATGCCCCTCTCCCCGTGCGTCCCCACACATGCCCCTCTCCCCGTGCGTCCCCACACATGCCCCTCTCCCCGTGCGTCCCCACACATGACCCTCTCCCCGTGCATCCCCACACATTCCCCTCTCCCCGTGCGTCCCCCACATTCCCCTCTCCCCGTGCGTCCCCCCACATGCCCCTCTCCCTGTGTGTGTCCCCACATTCCCCTCTCCCCGTGCCTCCCCACATTCCCCTCTCCCCGTACCTCCCCACCACGTTCCCCTCTCCCCGTGCGTCCCCCCCACGTTCCCCTCTCCCCGTGCGTCCCCCCACATTCCTCTCTACTCATGCGTCCCCCCACATTCCCCTCTACTCATGCGTCCCCCCACATTCCCCTCTCCCTGTGCGTCCCCCCACATTCCCCTCTCCCCGTGCCTCCCCCACATTCCCCTCTCCCCGTGCGTCCCCCCACATGCCCTCTCCCCGTGCGTCCCCCCACATGCCCCTCTCCCCGTGCGTCCCCCCACATGCCCCTCTCCCCGTGCGTCCCCCCACATGCCCTCTCCCCGTGCCTCCCCCACATTCCCCTCTCCCCGTGCGTCCCCCCACATTCCCCTCTCCCCCGTGCGTCCCCCCACATGCCCCTCTCCCCGTGCCTCCCCGTGCCTCCCCACATGCCCCTCTCCCCGTGCCTCCCCACATTCCCCTCTCCCCGTGCCTCCCCACCACGTTCCCCTCTCCCCGTGCGTCCCCCCCACGTTCCCCTCTCCCCGTGCGTCCCCCCCACGTTCCCCTCTCCCCGTGCGTCCCCCCATGTTCCCCTCTCCCCGTGCGTCCCCCCACGTTCCCCTCTCCCCGTGCGTCCCCCCACATGCCCCTCTCCCCATGCCACCCCCCACATTCCCCTCTCCCCGTGCCTCCCCCCACATTCCCCTCTCCCCGTGCCTCCCCCACATTCCCCTCCCCGTGAGTCTCCCCACATTCCCCTCTCCCCGTGCGGCCCCCCACATGCCCCTCTCCCCGTGCAGCCACCCACATGCCCCTCTCCCCTTGCGGCCCCCCCACATGCCCCTCTCCCCGTGCGGCCCCCCACATGCCCCTCTCCCCGTGCAGCCCCCCACATGCCCCTCTCCCCGTGCAGCCACCCACATGCCCCTCTCCCCGTGCGGCCCCCCACATGCCCCTCTCCCCGTGCGGCCCCCCACATGCCCCTCCCCCGTGTGTGTCCCCACATGCCCCTCCCCCGTGTGTCCCCACATGCCCCTCCCCAGTGTGTGTCCCCACATTCCCATCTCCCTGTCCCTCCCCCCACTTTCCCCTCTCCCCGTGCCTCCCCCCACTTTCCCCTCTCCCCGTGCCTCCCCCACATTCCCCTCTCCCCGTGCCTCCCCCCACATTCCCCTCTCCCCGTGCCTCCCCCCACATTCCCCTCTCCCCGTGCGCCCGCACCAAGCATTCCCCTCTCCCCGTGCGTCCCCCCGCCTTCCCCTCCCAACGTTCGCCCCCCCCGCCTTCAGCTCTCAACGTGCCCCCCCCCCGCGTTCCCCATTCAACGTGCCCCCCCCCGCCGTGCCCCCCCCACCCCGCCTTCCCCTCTCAACGTGCCTCCCCCCGCCTTCACCTCTCAACGTGCCCCCCCCCCGCCTTCCCCTCTCAACGTGCCCCCCCCCGCCTTCCCCTCTCAACATGCCCCCCCGGCCTTCCCCTGTCAACGTGCCCCCCCCCTGGCCTTCCCCTCTCAACGTGCCCCCCCCCCCCGGCCTTCCCCTCTCAACGTGTCCCCACTCCCCGCCGTCCCCACTCCCCGCCTTCCCCTCTCAACGTGTCCCCACTCCCCGCCTTCCCCTCTCAACGTGCCCCCCCCCCGCCCCGCCTTCCCCTCTCAACGTGCCCCTCTCAACGTGCCCCCCCCCCCCCCGGCCTTCCCCTCTCAACGTGCCCCCCCCCCCGCCTTCCCCCTCTCAACGTGCCCCCCCCGCCTTCCCCTCTCAACGTGCTCCCCCGCCTTCCCCTCTCAACGTGCTCCCCCGCCTTTCCCTCTCAACGTGCCCTCCCGCCTTCCCCTCTCAACGTGCTCCCCCCGCCTTTCCCTCTCAACGTGCCCTTCCGCCTTCCCCTCTCAACGTGCTCCCCCGCCTTCCCCTCTCAATGTGCTCCCCCGCCTTTCCCTCTCAACGTGCCCCCCCCGCCTTCCCCTCTCAATGTGCTCCCCCGCCTTTCCCTCTCAATGTGCCCCCCCCGCCTTCCCCTCTCCCAGTGCGCCCCCCCACATTCCTCTCCCAGTGCGTCCCCCCACATTCCCCTCTCCCCGTGCGTCCCCCCACATTCCCCTCTCCCCATGTGTCCTCCCACATTCCCCTCTCCCCGTGCGTCCCCCCACATTTCTCTTCCCCTGGAGCCTACGCAGCTTTCAAACCCAGTCTGACATCTTTCAAAAGGTATTTCTGTTTTTGCCAGAAATCCTGCTCTCCCACAGTGGCAGTGTCCTGAGCTTTGGGTCCTTGGCCATTTACCTAAAATATTATTGTACCGAGCTTTCTCCATTTAAAAAGGCAACTTTCAAGAGATGATCTTTGGTGACACGGTCTCTTAACAGTTCAACAATGGCTTCTCATTTCTTTCTGTAGTGGTTTTTTGAGCAATGTTGTCAAACGAGGAGGATAATCTGTGTGGGAGGCTCTTCCATTTAATCCACTTCCTTTTCCAGCCACACCCACATGGCTCAGCAGAAAAGCAGCTCCAACTAGGAGAATACTGTCATAATATACACATCAGTATATAATGGGGCAGGGACACACACTGACTGACACACTGCAAGGCCAATCAACACACACAACACAGCAGCCAATCACCAGTTAGGGCACGGTCACTATAAAGACAGAGGGCACCAGTTTTCCCGCTCATTCGGGATGCAGCCTCTGAGAGAGACAGAGCCCGCAGTCAGTAGCACAAACATCCACCATGTGCTAGCAGTGTAGGCTGGTCAGGTTAGGCATAGGTCTTCAGTCAATCTAACATAGCGTCGACCCACAGTGCAAGTGTGTTTAACAGCTCTTTGTACAACTCTATTTTATTTAACTATTACAACTGCTGGTAGCCTGTCTATGTTACTGCTAAGGTAAACGCAGTCTCCACAGATCCAGAGTACCCAACACATCAAATGCATTTACTCAAACCTCCCTCACCCACACACAAATATGTAAATTTCATGTAATCCATCATCAGGCACGAGAACCTGCATTGGAGCAACATGAACTGGCATCATTCTTATCCCCAGCTGTCAGATCATTGCTGGAAATTAGTGACCAGCCATCTGAGCATTGCTGGTTGGTGCAAAACACATGGTTATCCAAATATTGGCATCTGGACAGGAAAAAAAAGACTTGCTCCAATATTGCACATTTCACAGCCCCCATTTTACAGCCAATAATGCCAACTGAGGTTTTATAATAATAATCGTTTTATTGTCACAAGTAGGCTTACATTAACACTGCAATGAAGTTACTGTGAAAAGCCCCTAGTCGCCACATTCTGGCACCTGTTCGGGTACACGGAGGGAGAATTCAGAATGTCCAATTCACCTAACAGAACGTCTTTCGGGACTTGTGGGAGGAAACCGGGGCACCCGGAGGAAACCCACGCAGATACGGGGAGAACGTGCAGACTCCGCACAGACAGGGACTCAAGCCGGGAATCAAACCTGGGACCCTGGAGCTGTGAAGCAACAATGATAACCACTGGGCTACTCTCTGTAATCACTGTTGGGAGCGTGGGAAACACAGCAGCCAATATGTGCATAGCAAGCTTTCCCTCCCTTCATCATCCCCGCCCCTCCCATCCCTAGGTGGAACGCTCCATGTCTCACACTATTTCATGGATATCACTGGATTTCCCCCAAACTTTCTTCTTGTTTACAGAATGATAAAATACAGAAAGTGGTAATTCAGCTCATTGGGCCAATGCCATGCCTTTGAAAGAGCTGGGCAATAAGTCTCGCACTCCGCTCTTCACCATTGCCATGCGATTTTCTTCCCTTTTAAGTAATTACCTAATTCCACTTTGAAAGTAACCAAAATACCTGCTTCCTCTGCCCTCTCTGATCACAACATTTTGCACACCAGGATCAAACCTTCCCTTACCCTTCTCTGACCCAAGGTGAGCAACTCCGATCTCTCAGCAAAATTGAAAGTGGAGGGTGATGGGGGCCCAGTAATCCAGAGGCCCAGGATAATGCCCTGGGGACACAGGTTGAAATCCCACCATGGCCGCTGGTAGGAATTAGTCCACAAAATGGTCACGGAATACCATGCACTTCCCATTCCCGTCTCCTTTGGGGGGTGGGAACCAGATTAGGAAGTTAGAGGTCAGTAAAGAGGCAGCAACTAAAGCCAGTAAGGTACTCGATAATAAACTCAATGTGACTAAGGGGAAGAGTAGACAGGGAAGAGGTGATGAACATAATGGGACAGGTGGTCTGAGGCGCATTTGTTTTAATGCAGATGAATTTAGGGCTTGGATTAATACCTGGGAATATGATGTTATTGGTATTACGGAGACATGGTTGAGGGAAGGGCAAGACTGGCAACTAAATATCCCAGGGTATAGATGCTTCAGGAGGGATAGAGAGGGAGGTAAAAGGGGTGGAGGAGTTGCATTACTGGTCAGAGATGATATCACAGCTGTGATTAAGGAGGGCACGATGGGGGATTCGAGCAGAGGCAATATGGGTAGAGCTAAGAAATAGGAAGGGTGCAGTAACATTGTTGGGACTTTACTACAGGCCTCCCAAAAGCGAGCGTGAAGTAGAGGTACAAATATGTAGACAGATTATAGAAAAATGTAGGAGCAATAGGTGGTCATGATGGGAGATTTTAACTTCCCCAATATTGAATGGGACTCATGTAGTGTTGGAGGCGTAGGTGGAGCAGAATTTGTAAGGAGCATCCAGGAGTTTTTTTTAAGAACTGTATGTAAATAGTTCAACTCGGGAAGGGGCCATACTGGACGTGGTATTGGGGAATGATCCCGGCCAGGTGGTTAAAGTTTCAATTGGTGATTTCTTTGGGAATAGCGATCACAATTCTGTAAGGTTTAGAATATTCATAGACAAAGACGAGAGTGGTCTTAAAGGAAGAGTGCTAAATTGGGGAAAGGCCAAGTATAACAAAATTTGGCTGGAGCTAGGGAATGTGGATTGGGAACAGCTCTTTAAGGATAAATCCACATTTGAAATGTGGGAGTCTTTCAAGGAAAGGTTGATTAGAGTGCAGGACAGACATGTCCCTGTGAAAATGAGGGATAGAAATGGCAAGATTAGGGAACCATGGATGACGGGTGGAATCGAGAGACTAGCTAAGGTGAAAAAGGAAGCATACATAAGATCTAGGCGACTTAAAACTGATGAAACTTTGGAGGAGTATCGGGAAAGTAGGACAAATGTCAAACGCGCAATAAAGAGGGCTAAAAGGGGTCATGAAATATCTTTGGCTAACAGGGTTAAGGAAACTCCCAAAGCCTTTTATTCGTACATAAGGAGCAAGAGGGTAACTAGAGAAAGGATTGGCCCACTCAAAGACAAAAGAGGGAATTTATGCGTGGAGTCAGAGGAAGTAGGTGAGATTCTTAATGAGTACTTTGTATCGGTATTCACCAAGGAGAGGGACATGACCGATGTTGAGGCTAAGGATGGATATTTAAATACTCTAGGTGAAGTCTGCATAAGGGGGAAGCTTTGGGGATTCTAAAAGGTATTAAGGTGGACAAGTCCCCAGGTCCGGATGGGATCTATCCCACGTTACGGAGGGAAGCGAGGGACGAAATAGCTGGGGCCTTAACAGATATCTTTGCAGCATCCTTGACCACGGGTGAGGTCCCGGAGGGCTTGAGAATTGCTAATGTTGTCCCTCTGTTTAAGAAGGGTAGCAGGGATAATCCAGGGAATTATAGACCTGTGAGCTTGACGTCAGTGGTAGGCAAGCTGTTGGAGAAGATACTGAGGGATAGGATCTATTCACATTTGGAAGAAAATAGACTTATCAGTGATAGGCAGCATGGTTTTGTGCAGGGAAGGTCATGTCTTACAAATCTAATAGAATTCTTTGAGGAAGTGACAAAGTTAATTGATGAGGATAGGGCTGTAGATGTCATATACATGGACTTCAGTAAGGCCTTTGATGAAGTTTCCCATGGCAGGTTGATGGAAAAAGTGAAGTCTTATGGGGTTCAGGGTGTACTAGCTAGATGGATAAAGAACTGGCTGGGCAACAGGAGACAGAGAGTAGTGGTGGAAGAGAGTGTCTCAAAATGGAGAAAGGTGACTAGTGGTGTTCCACAAGGATCCGTGCTCAGTGTTGTTTGTGACATACATAAATGATCTGGACCAAGGTATAGGTGGTCTGATTAGCAAGTTTGCAGATGATACTACGATTGGTGGAGTTGCAGATAGCGAGGAGGACTGTCAGAGAATACAGCAAAATATAGAAAGATTGGAGAGTTGGGCAGAGAAATGGCAGATGGAGTTCAATCCAGGCAAATGCGAGGTGATGCATTTTGGAAGATCTAATTCAAGAGCGGACTATACGGTCAATGGAAGAGTCCTGGGGAAAATTGATGTACAGAGAGATCTGGGAGTTCAGGTCCATTGTACCCCGAAGGTGGCAACGCAGGTTGATAGAGTGGTCAAGAAGGCATACAGCATGCTTGCCTTCATCGGACGGGGTATTGAGTACAAGAGTCGGCAGGTCATGTTACAGTTGTATAAGACTTTGGTTAGGCCACATTTGGAATACTGCGTGCAGTTCTGGTCACCACATTACCAGAAGGATGTGGATGCTTTAGAGAGGGTGCAGAGGAGGTTCACCAGGATGTTGCCTGGTATGGAGGGTGCTAGCTATGAAGAAAGATTGAGTAGATTAGGATTGTTTTCGTTGGAAGGACGGAGGATGAGGGGGGACCTGATTGAGGTCTACAAAATTATGAGAGGAATGGACAGAGTGGATAGCAACAAGCTTTTTCCAAGAGTCGGGGTGTCAATTACAAGGGGTGACGATTTCAAGGTGAGAGGGGGAAAGTTTAAGGGAGATGTGCGTGGAAAGTTTTTTTACGCAGAGGGTAGTGGGTGCCTGGAACACTTTGCCAGTGGAGGTGGTAGAGGCGGGCACAAAAGCATTATTTAAGATGCATCTAGACAGATATATGAACGGGCGGGGAACAGAGGGAAGTAGATCCTTGGAAAATAGAAGACAGGTTTAGATAAAGGATCTGGATCAGCGCAGGCTGGGAGGGCCGAAGTGCTGTAATTTTCTTTGTTCTGTCCTAAGTCCAATGCAACATTTCCTCCTTAAATGGAGACACCATTATCAATGCTTTTCAAACATAGCAGAAAATGAAACCTTTAATCCAATGGAATGACTCGTTTGAAGGAGGAATGGAGGGTGAAACTTGCTTTTAGACAATAAAACCTACAAGACCCGATTCTAACTTTCAAACCCCAGTTTCAAATGGGGAACAGACTAGCTCCTAGAACCTGAAAGGAATGCTTTCAGTTCAGCATCCACTTAGGAAAAAAGCAGCCACTGGTAAAACCACTGGTTGGAGTTAGATGGTCCAACAAGTTGTGATAACCTTCAAAATTCACAAAAACAATTCCGGTCTTGAAATAGGTACAAAAAAATTATTCCCCCCCCCACACACAGAAAAGGTTGAAAATATATTGCAGATCGATGAAGGTCTGAGGTAGAGGGTGCAGTGTTCAATTGTGTGTTTGATTTTGCATGTCTGTTTACTATACCTGCTCACTATGCTTGATTAGTTAGGCCTGGGTGTGGATTCAGAAAAGTAAACAAACTCCAAATGCTACTGGAAGCAAAAGGCGGTAAGAATGGAGTGGACATTTTAAAACAAAATTATAAAGTTTCTCACACAAAAACTAGTGCACCATCTCTACATAGTCTCTATACAACATGGTGTTGCATATAGATTTATGTGGATTTGCGACAGTGGGAATTGTCCTCACCCTCCCAGAATACGCATTCATGTTTGGAATTGGGCCCTTTAACAGAAGCCAGCTTTGGTTGCGTGATGGCACGCTTATCCCTTAATTAGAAGGTTGAGCATTCAAGTCCTGCTTCAAAGGTGTGAGGACAAAGTCTAGGTGGAAACTCCCAGCGCAGTACTGAAGGAGTGCTGCACTGTCGGAAGTGCTGCCTTTCAAATGCGATATTTAAACTGAGGCCTTGTCTACCCTTCAGGAGGACAGAACAGATCCCGTGACACTATTTCCGAGAGAATCATTATGTACAATATCCCGGCCAATATTTACCCCTCAAACAACATCAGTGATAAACAGATTGATCTGGTCATTATCGCATTGCTGTTTGTTTGAGAGTGAATTGGCAGCTGCATGACATCAATGACGACAACACTGGCTGTTGAGCACTTGGGGGACAGTTTTGTGGTCATGAAAGGTAGGATATAAATGCAGGCCTTTCTCGGTCTGCAGTTATCGCAGTTTGTATTTCACACTTCTCTCTACTTTTTATCACTTTCTCTTTTTGTTCACACATGCTGATTCTAAATTTCATGGTACTAAATGCAATTTGCTGTGGCGTTTAGTGGAGAACAAAATCCTTTTGAAAATAGATTTAGGAAAAGACTAAAAGGGTAAATCAGCAATATATGCTGACAGTGCATACTGGGCTCCAATCCAACAGATACTGGGATGAATATGGATTCGGCCAAATGGGAAAATGCTAGAGAACTGGGAGATCCTGTGGAAATGCACCCCAACATAAATCAGAGCTTTCGGCAGATGTAGCGGCTCAGGATCTCCGCCCAGTCATATATTCAAGCATCTCTGCAACTAGATGTGATCAGTTGGACCAGGAAAGGAATAGCTTTGACTCTTGGTCAGGGTCAAGCAAGATCATAGAACCCCTACATTCGACCCACTGAGTCTGCACCGACCCTCCGAAGGAGCACAGTACCAAGGCCCACCCCACAATCCCACCTAACCTTTTAGACACCAAGGGGCAACTTAGCATGGCCAATCCACCTAACCTGCACATCTGTAGACTGTGGGATGAAACACACAGACACAGGGCGAATGTACAAATTTCACACAGACTGTCACTTATGTCCGGAATCCAACGTGGGTCCCTGGCACTGTGAGGCAGCAGTGCTAACCACTGTGCCTACCCCAATCCATCACCTCAGCCAAGGCAGCAAGATAGATCCCGGGTGGGATGGCTGCAAAAATATAAAACTAAACAAATCCGGACTCCGGCCCAACTGGTCCATGCAGGAGTTTATGCTCCACACAAACCTCTTCCCAACTTATTTCATCTCACCATGGCAACAGAACTTGCTCTTCCTCCCTCATGTGGTTATCCAGGATCCCCTCAAATGCATTGAGGCAATTCAACCATGGTCTGTGGTAACGGGTTCCACATTCTCACTCTACAGGTAAAATATGTTTGTCCTGAATTGCTGGTAATAAATTGGTGAGAAATGTCCAGGTGGATAAGGCAAGGGAGGGTTAATGTCACCCCTCCCCCACCACTGCCCCCCCCCCAAAAAAAAAAACAGACTCCTTTTAGGGTGACTAATGTTCCAAGGCAAAGGGGCAAAAATATAAATGGGCGTGTGGGGGCAGTGTTTAAAAAAAGCGCTCTTTGAACCAGTATTATTACAGAGTGCAAATCCTCTTTAAAAAATGATTGTTTAATTGACTTGTAATTAATTGACGCCGAAAGCTGGAAAATTCAGGATGATGCTTGTATGATATTCCTCGAGTTTTTGATTGTATATGAAAGAGGAAACAACACTCCACCTGAATGATGTTGTGCAATATTTGCCTTTTATGAGGAAGTACATTCTGTACTGTGACACTGCACCAAAAAAAGCATGGGGCTAGTACAGAGAGTACAGACTATGGGCACTTCATGCTGTGCTCCACTATTTATTTACATTATCGCTTATCGGACTTGAAACTTGGTTCAGTGTGCCAATTTCGAAAGGCCAGGACTAAGTGTTCTTCCTCTCTCTCGAGCGCCAGCAGTGGATTTTCTTTCAGGCAAAAATATAAACATGGTTCAGAATGCCAACATTCCTCAAAAAGAGCAGAGGTTGACTATGCAATTGTTTTCCCAAGTGCTTTGTAGGTTAAAATACCAGATGCAAGTACATACGTGACTGAAGAATGCCTGCTTTAAAATAGAGATATAATCCTTTTGTTCAGTGCTTCCCCCGAGTCGAAGGGTTCTGGGTCATTTCCGCGAGAAATCCGCTTTCTTTCAAAAAAAAAAAAAACGAGCATAATTTTATTGCACACTTCTAGAAAAATATTTCATGAAGAAGTGCATTCCTTAAAATTTCTTCCTGTGCTTCTTGAACGAGAGCCAAAGAAAGCCTCGTTGCCAGATTGGAATCCTTCTCTCACCTCCAGTTTCCGATACTCGTTACTTTTCTTGGCTTGTCCAGAGTTTAATCGACATTGCTGCCCTTTGAAATTTCCTCTATTCCTTCCAAGCGCTAAATGCACTTGTCATTGTTCCTGCACCTCATGCCTCTGCTGAAATTCCTGCAGCATCTTCTGCTCACGCCTTTCTTTCCCAGAATTATGGAATTCCTTTGGCCTGTCATCTTGTCAACAGTTTTTTTTTAAAACTTTGGGCTGGATTTTATGTACTCCCCCCCGCCCCACCAGGAATGTTTTCATCGGGGATGGGGGAGGGGGGGGGGGGGGGTGGGGGGCAGTGTCAAATCGGGAGTGTGCCTAGCCCACCACCTTCATAACCACCCACCCCCCCAAGCACACCCCCATAACATGGTAGGTGGGCATTAAGATCCTATGCCTGGTTTTGAAAAACAGGGGAATTTTCCTTGCGAATATTTAACCCTCAAACTAACAGCACGAAAAATAGATTATGGGGTTTCACATTGCTGTTTGTAGGAGCATGCTGTGGACAAACTTGCATTTCTGACCATACATCAGTGTCTATACTTTGACTACAAAACACTTTCAAAACGTCCTGAAAACAGAGAATCGTAGAAAATAGGAGCAGGAGGGGGCCATTCGGCCCTTCAAGCCTGCTCCTCCATTCAGCATGATCATGGCTGATCCTCTCCCTCAACTCTATACTCCAGCGCTCTCCCCATTCCGCTTTGGCACCATAGAGTCTTGAAATCTATTTCCTTCTTAAAGCTATTCCGTGACTTGGCCTCCACAGCCTTCTGTGGTCGAGAATTCCTTAAGTTCACCACCCGCTGAGTGAAGATGTTTCTCCTCACGGTAACATTGTGGATAGCACAATTGCTTCACAGCTCCAGGGTCCCAGGTTCGATTCCGGCTTGGGTCACTGTCTGTGCGGACTCTGCACATCCTCCCCGTGTGTGCGTGGGTTTCCTCTGGGTGCTCCGGTTTCCTCCCACAGTCCAAAGATGTGCAGGTTAGGTGGATTGGCCATGATAAATTGCCCTGAGTGTCCAAAATTGCCCTTAGCGTTGGGTGGGGTTACTGGGTTATGGGGATAGGGTGGAAGTGTAGCCTTGGGTAGGGTGCTCTTTCCAAGAGCCGGTGCAGACTTGATATGCCGAATGGCCTCCTTCTGCACTGTAAATTCTATGATAATCCTCATCTACCCTGTAGCCGGAGACCCTCCCCCACCCTCACAACTCCCCAGAGAGAGGAAACAACTCTCCATCCAGTCTATCCAGACGAGATTCCCTTTCGTTCTTCTAAATTCCAGTCAACAGAGGCCCAGTCAATCTAATCTCTCCTCCAACAACAATCCTGCCATCCCAGGAATCAGTCTGTAGAGCCTTTGCTGCACTCTCTCTATGGCAAGTATATCCTTTATTAGACCTGTGGACCAAAACTATGCACAGTATTCCAGGTGCAGTCTCACCAAGGCCCTGCACATCTACTGCAAAACATCCTTGCTCCTGCACTCAAGTCCTCTTGCAATGAAAGCCAACATACCATTTGCCTTCTTAACTGCTTTCTGTATCTGCACGTTTGATTTCAGTGACTAGTGTACAAGGACACCCAGGTCTCTTTGTACATCAACATTTCCCAATCTGTCACAATTTAAGTAATACTCCGCCATTCTGTTTTTCCTACTGAAGAGGATAACCACATATACCCACAATATAATCTGTCATGTATTTGCTCACCCACTCAACTTGTCTAAATTGCCTTGAAGCCTTTTAACATCCTCTTCACCACCCACATTCCCACCAGGTTGTGTGTTGTCAGCAAACTTGGAAAGACGATAAGCAGGATTCTCCACAATCGGATAAGCAGGATTCTCCACAATCGGATAAGCGGGATTCTCCACAATCGGAGCGATGGCCTGGTGCCGGCATCAAAAACGGTGCGAACCACTTCGGCATCGGGCCGACCGGAAGTAGCGGAATTCTCCGCCCCTCCGGGGGCTAGGTAGACACCAGAGGGGTTGGCGCCGCGCCAGCCGGCGCTGAAGGGACTGCACGGGTCCGCACATGCGCCAAAGGGCCTGCGTGATTCCACGCATGCGCAGAACCGCCGGCGTATTGTAGCGGACGCGCAGGGGGTTGTCTTCTCCGCGCCGGCCATGGCGGAGCCCTACAGGGGACGGCGTGGAAGGAAGAAGTGCCCCCACGGCACAGGCCCGCCCGCAGATCGGTGGGCCCCGATCGCGGGCCAGGCCACCGTGGGAGCCCCGGGGTCGGATCCCTCCGTGCTCCCCCGAGGACCGCACCAGCCAACTTGCGTGCCAGGTCCCGCCGTGTGGGACCATGTCCAATCCACGCCGGCGGGACTGGCCGGAAACCAATGGCCACTCGGCCCATCGAGGCCCGGAGAATTGGCGGGGGGCAGCTGCCAATGTCCCCAACCGGCGTGGCGTGTACCCCGCCTCCGCCGGAAAACCGGGGCCGGAGAATACGGCAGCCGCCGTCGGGGCGGGATTCGTGCCGCCCCCCGGGGATTCTCTAACCCGGCGGGGGTCGGAGAATCCCGCCTGATATCTGGTTCCCTCATCCAATCATTGATGTATATTGTGAATAGTTGGGGTCCAATCACTGATCCCTGCAGGGCCCCACAAGTCACCACCTGCCACTTCAAAAGTGACCCATTTCTTCCTGTCCTCGGTTTCCTGTCTGCTAACCCATGTAGCATCACCAGGCATGATGATCTAGACGCTGCGCTTCCTATGGTTGGTGCAGCACACAGAGAGGTACCTCTTCAGAGAGTCCTCAAAACATTTGCGTACGGACCTTTTGTTTTGTTTACCAGCAGTCCGCTCTCCGTACAACACGGCCTTGAGTACGCAGCTGCTATCCATCCAGGAAACAAAATCCACCCGACACAATTCTAAAAAAAATGTTAAATTCATTCTTGGAAGGTGAGCTTCGATGGCGATGCCAGCATTAGTTGCCCATCGATAATTGCCCTTGAACTGAGCAGCTAGCTGACCATTTGAGAGAGGGGGGGTGCAGTTAAGAGTCAATCGCATCAACAATGAACTTCACAGAAGGCTGGCCTTGCTGATGGAGATGTTTGCGGTTTCCACTGTTTGCGATGCAGTCCTGCCAGAAAATCTGAAGGATGTTAGAGGCAGCGGTGATGAAAACCTTCCAGAAGGTGTACCCGATGGCAGTGCAGGACCCATTACCAGATGCGAGGACTACGGCTTTGTACACTTGAGAGTTTGGTCAAACAAACAGTTGTATGTTTAGATGTTAAATGTTGTAATTCCTGTAATGACTAGATAAACTAACTGCAACACCAAACAAAACACCATGCCCTTTCCTCCATATACATATGGCAAAGTTACTGTGATGGTGACGACAATGTTCCTTTCTCAATGCTACAGCCAATAGCCACGTGTCTGTACACGTGGCTGTACACAGTGCAAGCATAGCTTCCTAATGGAAACTTTTATCTAATCCATGAAGTCATTTCTGTTGATCTAATTTCTGTGATCCATCCAGTATGAAAGTCACCTCAGTGAACCTCTTTCAAAACAAAAAGAGGACACAGTATGCCTGATTAACTTCATGGCAAACAGATTTTGCGCAATGTTCTGAAATGTCCACCACCAGCAATTTTATTATGACTTTGGATCATGGCCCAGTAGACTCTCTTAATCAAGTGGACCATTGACATATGCAGGAAAACAATATCCCAAAAGAAAATTCTATCCTTTATTCCTTACACTTTAACAGAAACATTGTTGAAAGGCTGAAGTCCATTGGAAAAAAAAGACCACGGCTGCACGAATAGAAAGTGAAATGTCAGTCAGAGTTCGCTTGACACCAAGGTTGAGTTTCAAATCCGGTCTAACTGTAGGAGGAAGGAAAGACTTAGAAACATAGGAAGTTGCACAATTATGAGGTCTTGGGAAAGAATGATTCAAGAGTTAAGAGACTCCAAGTTTTGTGATTGCTACATAGCAATAGGTGGCTTCAATTATCCTTGGTATAAGAAAATGGTCCAAAAGGAGACTGTACTTCAATGCAAGACCCATTGGACACCAATTACAGTCACACCAAACACTTCAGAAGTGCACGCTAAGGGCAGCACAGTGGCACATTGGTTAGCATTGCTGCCTACGGCGTTGAGAACCTGGGTTCGAATCCCGGCCCTGGGTCACTGTCCGTGTGGAGTTTGCACGTTCTCCCAGTGTCTGCGTGGGTTTTACCCCCACAACCCAAAGATGTGCAGGGTAGGCGGATTGGCCATGATAAATTGCCCCTTAATTGGAAAAAATAATTGGGTATTCTAAATTTATATTTTAAAAAAAGTGCACACTAGCAGGACCACAGCAGGTCACCCTGATAATCAGAAGGACTATCAAACAGCTCTCTGAGCACAGATAGGATTTTCCCAGTGTTTACCCAGGTCTACCAAACAATCTTCTGGTTACACGAAAATAGAAACAACTAAACAAGAAACAGACAGACTGGATTGTTGCACAGTCTCTTCACAGCGCCAGGGACTCTGGTTCGATTCCCGGCTTTGAGTCACTGTCTACGCGGTGTCTGTATGTTCTCCCAGTGTCTGCGTGGGTTTCCTCTGGGCCCTCCGGCTTCCTCCCACAAGTCCCAAAAGACGTGCTTGTTAGGTGAATTGGACATTCTGAATTCTCCCTCCATGTACCTGAACAGGCGCCGGAGTGTGGCGACTGGGGGATTTTCACAGTTATTTCATTGCAGTGTTGATGTAAGCCTACTTGTGACGCTAATAAAGATTATTTACTGAAGACACATAAATCAACATCTTTAACACAGTAGAATGATCCAAGGAGCTTAACCAGGGAGTTAACACAGCGCTTGCAGTATGAGTTAGCACACATGACCAAATGCTTGGTTGAAGATGTTAAAGGGAGGGAGGAAGAGAGAGAGAGAGAGAGAGAGCGCGAGAGCGATTGATTGATTTAGGGCAGGAATTCCAGAGCTTGGACCCTTGGCAGCTGAAGGGGCAGCCCTCAAATGAAGGAGTGATTGGAAATTGGGGATCTCCCTGGAAGGTGCCGAGCACAGGTGCATTTAACACCAAGTTAGATAAGGATGAGGGTGAAAGAAATAAAGGGATATGTTGACGAGGTGGAGGGCTCTTTTGTGAAGCACAGACACTTGCACAGACCAGTGAGGTGGGCTGGTCTGTTTCTGTGATGCAATTGCTGTGCTCGTCATTCCTTCCCCTTTGACCAAGCTACGATCACCATGTTCCCTTGTGACTCAATACCAAATTTTGTCCAATAATGCTCCTGTGAAGCACGTTGGGGCCTTTTATGACATAAAAGGCGCAATATAAAGTAAAGTTACTGTTTAGTTCATCCCCTGCAGGGTCAGAAGGGTCATCGTTTACAAAAAAGCAAAAATAAGAATTGCGCCTGTCCCCATCCAATTCAGATATGGCAAACCCAGGAGAAAAATAAAAATCAGAATTGTGAAGGATAGTTACAGTTAAAGGAAACTGTGCAATAAATAGCATGGCTGTCATCACAAGTCAACTACTGCATACTTTTGATCTCAGAAAGAGCTAGTGCACATTCCAAACTTTTACATGCAACATACCTGAAGCAATAATCATACCAACGGCCTCCAATTTTCCAATAAACACCAACCATCTACACCCTCAAATATTATCCGACAGTTTTCAGTTAATTGCAATCTCCCCATCTTTATTTCAGTTTCATTGTAAACACATTTTCCTCCGGCCAATAAAATCCACGAGCTAGCAATTGATCACCAGAGTGCGTTAATCACACCACCCTTTCACCTCTGCATCTTGGGCTTGTATCAAGGCCAGACTGAAGCAATTAAAATTAGAAAAAACAGCCCCTCCACTTCCCTCTTTACAAGAGAACCTTTGTGAAATGATTTTGTAACATGGTCACCCTGGACAGACAGTACGGTGTGAGGCCAGGACCCGAAGCTGCTCTTCAGTGGTCAGGAACGGACATCTTCCCATATACAACAGAAAATGGAAAACCACGGGAGAATGATGGGAGCGTCCTTCTGCGGTTTAGAGGCTGGTTTAGCACAGTGGGCTAAACAGCTGGCTTGGAATGCAGAACAAGGCAGCAGCGCGGGTTCAATTCCCGTACCGGCCTCCCCGAACAGGCGCCGGAATGTGGGGACTAAGGGCTTTTCACAGTAACTTCACTGAAGTCTGCTTGTGACAATAAGCAATTATTATTATTATTTAGGCTAATGTACATTTGCTGGAGAGGATTAGAGGGAGTTTTCTTCCGCAGTTGACATTCCTCTTGCTAATCTTGGCGGTATTTTCAGAACCAAAGTTGAAAATTGATGCTCTCCTCAATAGGTTGGTAAGGGCATTGGCAAAGAAACAATTATCCATCTGTGCCCATCTATCTCTGCGTGGCTGGGGCGGGTTGTTGCTCAGTTGCCCGGACAGCTGGTTCATGATGCAGAGCCGAGGCCAACAGCGCGGGTTCAATCCCCGCACCGGCTGACATTATTCATGAAGGCTCTGCCTTCTGAACCTTGCTCCTCATCTGAGGTGCGGTGATCCTCAGGTTAGACCACCACCAGTCAGCTCGCCCCCCTCAAAGAGCAAAGAAGCACATGGTCATCTGGGACTTTGGCAACTTTACCTGTGTACGCCGTGGAGGAGAGCATGGGCATGATGAAAGAGTGTCACTTCAATGCTGGATCTTCAATGGTTATCTGGGGAGTTATGAAAAGGTCAAGACCCTCGGTATTTAACCCAGTAGAGTTTGGAGGAACCATTTTTCCCTCACGAGCTTGGGGCTGCCTTTCATATTACCTCAACACTTAATGGGCTGGTGGAGAGGCGCTCTACCCACCCTGATCTCAGCGAGCTGGAGGTTCTGGAGCTGCAGAAGCCCCAAGACGTTGAAAATAAAAACAGAGGATAAACTGCCGGGTGGGAAGATTTCAAATTGGTACCAGATCGCAATGCACCGTCCCTCAATTAAGATGAGACTTTTCTGAGAACATTTATCATTTGTCCAACGTCTCTTAGGACAACCGATTTCAAATTTAAGGGGAAGGAGCAGATTCGCTGAGCGAACGGCCTTGCCAAAGGACAAGAGTCTGTGAAGAAGCTCACAAGAAAAAACAAACAGCAAATAAGCCAATACTGGGTGGGTTATTTGAATCTATACCAACAGCCTGGTCAAAGGGAGCAAACATAACATGCTTAAGACATGGAGCTACCTGAAAACACATTTCCAAGAAAGAAACATGCACTTCAACACAAGTGCTGCCCTCACCGACATTGCAGTTCACTGTCCTGGATGGAGTGCCATGTTTGCGTCTCTGCAGCTCGAAGGCTGCCTAACCAAGGTTCCTGAAAAGGGGATTACCGAAGCTCGCCAAGCATGAGGTCGGCAACGCTCCCTCACCTGTCTGCCAGTCAGACAAGATGATCAGAGGATTGGATAGGGTGGGCAGTGAGAGCCTTTTTCCTCGGATGGTGATGTCTAGCACGAGGGGACATAGCTTTAAATTGAGGGGAGATAGATATAAGACTGACGTCAGAGGTAGGTTCTTTACTCAGAGAGTAGTAAGGGCGTGGAATGCTCTGCCTGCAACGGTAGTGGACTCGCCAACATTAAGGGCATTCAAATGGTCATTGGATAGACATATGGACGATAAGGGAATAGTGTAAATGGGCTTTAGAGTGGTTTCACAGGTCGGCGCAATATCGAGGGCTGAAGGGCCTGTACTGCGCTGTAATGTTCTATGTTCTATGACACAAAAAGGAAAATCCCAGCAAATATAGCCGGTGATTTATTTAACATCGCCCTAACCGCCAGGCAGAAACATTTCAGCTCCCTGGAGGCGGTGACAAACCCGTGAAATTGGACCATTTTGCCTCCAGGAAGCAGACGAGATAAAATCCAATCTTGCACACTTCCCAGTCCCTCTGCGCTTCCATAAATAATTAACCACTTGGATGGGATTCCTCTGGGGACAGCAAAATGATGTTGGGTGTTTGTAATGCCAGTGGGGAAACCTCATCCACTAATAATGGAATCAGAGAAATGACCCTATTTATTTAGAAGGACAAAGAAATTGTGCACATTACTCAGCACACTGTAAATAAAAATAGATTTAAGCCCGGGGCATTTATTATTTTTGTTTAAATAGTATATAGAGCAGGGCAGCATAGTGGCACAGAGGAATAGCCCTGCTGCCTCACGGCACCGAGGTCCCTGGTTCGATCCCAGCTCTGGGTCACTGTCAGTGTGGAGTTTGCACTTTCTCCCAGTGTTTGCGTGGGTTTCACCCCCACAACCCAAAGATGTGCAGGCTAGGTGGATTGGCCACGCCAAATTGCCCCTTAATTGTAAAAATGAATTGGGTACTCTAAATTTATTTTTATGAAAAAATTTTAATAGTATATCGAATCATAATTCTCAGTTTGCAAAAACAAAAGTCCATCTTTCCGCATGTTGATGAGGAAAAGGTTGTCATCCTAAACTTGGATTCCTTCTACAACCTCCCTCGGACAGACCACCAGTCCTGGGAGAGAAAGGAAACAGCAGGCACTCTGGTGAACAGTTTCCTGGCCACAGAAATGAGATCTTGTCAAAAGAAAAATACAAATCCATTCTCGCCTGAGGCAGCGCTCAATCTATTTTCTGCTCAGCTAGTTTTAACTGAAGTTATTATGAGTCATTAAAACACTTGCTAGCCTGTGGACGCTAGCCAATTACACCTTTTAATTTAGCCTTCTCTCTACCCTACCCTAGACCACAACGCCCCCCCCCCCCCGCCCCCCCACCCCGTGATTACCTTTCTTCCCTCACACATACTATACAGCTTCTTAACCCAATTTAGCAGCAAGGAAAAGATTCTGATTCACGTAAAACCCACTGCACAAAAACAGTTCCTATTGGGCCCATTACACCAGCTGCAGCAATTGCTCGCGCCAGTCAACCTTTCTGACCATGCTGCAGTCGGTCATCTTAACAAGATGGAAAATCTTTCACGAACTGATTTACTGCCATGTTTATGTCCCCTCCACCCACCCTCAGTTTAAGGAACTGTTTTTTCATTTCACTGGGAAGATGAACTCAAGTTTTTAAAAATAAGACGACCCTTTGCCCCTCCCCCATTTCCTCCTTAAATTAAAAACTGTGGATAAAAACTTGTCAATGGCCCAGGCTGCTAGGTAAATAGTTCTCTCAAATTATACATGCTTCTCAAGGGAAATTGTAGCAAGTGGCAATGTTACTGGACTCAAAGCACAGCGAGTTCAAACCCCCACCATGGTAGTCTGATCATTTAATAATAATAATAATTTTTATTGGTGTCACATGCAGGCTTACATTAACACCGCAATGAAGTTACTGTGAAAATCCCCTAGTCGCCACACTCCGGCGCCTGTTCAGGTACACTGAGGGAGAATTCAGAATGTCCAATTCACCTAACAAGCATGTCTTTCAGGACTAGCGGGAGGAAACCGGAGCACCCAAAGGAAACCCACGCACTCACGGGGAGAACGTGCAGGCTCCGCACAGACAGTGACCCCAGCCGGGAATCGAACCTGGGACCTTGGCGCTGTGAAGCAACAGTGCTAACCGCCGTGCTGCCCCATCTGAGCAACTCCAGTTCCACAATAACCTCATGGACTCTCAGCTGTCCTCTGAAGCTGCCCAACAGGTTTCCTGCAAAGGATCTGACCCGTCATCATCTTCCCATGGGCAATTAGGAATTGGAAATAAATGCTGATGAATCCTGCATTACAGCCCATCAATTAATACAAATAAATTACTCAGGAGAATGCCGGGAGTTACAAATAAATCATGTGTCTGAGATACCAACAGGAAATGCTGGAACTACTCAGCAGTATCTATGGATACAAAAACGGAGGTGATGTTTCAGGTCATTGACCTTTAATCTGAACGCAAACTTTCCTGAAATAGAAAATGTGCGGGGAAAGGTTGCTGCCGATATTTTAAGATTCATTCTTGGGATGTGATCATTGCTGGCAACACTGCCCATTTTTAATTGTTCTTGAGAAGGTGGTGGTTAGCCGCCTTCCTTGGCCGCTGCAGTCCATGTGGTGTAGGTACACCCACAGTGCTGTTAGGGAGGGAGCTTTAGGATTTTGACCCACTGACAGTGCAGGAATAGTCATATATTTCCAAGTCAGGATGGTGTGTAACCTGGGGGGGGGGGGCACATGCAGGTGGTGCAGTGCCATGAGTCCGCTACCCTTGTTCTTCCAGTTGGTAAAGGTCACGGGTTTGGAGGGTGCTGTTGAAGGGGCCTTGGAGAATTTGCTGCAACGTGCATTGTAGATGATACACAACTGCCACTGGGTGGTGATGGAGGGGGGTGAATGTTTGAGGTGGATAGGGTGCTATTTGATGCTATGCTGTTACGGCGGCTAGGGCCTTATGAGATTGGCCATGGCTGTGACAAATCGGAGGATTGTTCACTTTAATGAAAGAGCTTTTCTGGTGGGGTTGATAGATACATAGCTCACCTTTTTAAATCATTACCTTGGTTATTCAACTGCTAAATGCTAACCTTGACCCAAAAGACATCGAACATTATCGTCGGAACAAATATTATCCATTTGCATGTTTCCCACCAAAAATGTCCTTCCCTTTTGTTTTTGTGGAAACATGCTCCAATATTAATCCCCATAACCAGTCGATATTTCTGACCCTCTGTCCATACCGTGCTAACGCCAGGTGTGGGGTCAGTCATTGAGAACCTACAGTGAAAAAAACCACAAACTTAATGAACCTTTTAATGATGGATGTAAGTGAGGCTGCAAGAACAGGGCAGGCTTGATAAATGTATATGTTGCATCCATCTTCAAATTGCCAAACAAAAAGGACAAAATGACAGCAGTCCACAGGAACATAAAAATAAGGTTCATAATTTAATACAAGCAAAATAGAGGTCAAATTCTCGACACACCCTGGTGGATTTTAAACATGATCAAAGAATTATTAGTCCAGTAGGCCTTTCGATTATTAGTCCAGCAACATAAACAGTGCACTTCTATACTCTCTTGACCACCAAGCACACATTTGAACTCAGCTACGATGCTCTCCACTCTAGAATAGTCCATCAATATACACTGTGGACTATCACCAGCCGTGGTTCAGTGTTAACACTCTCACTCAAGTCATAAAATTGAGCTCAAGTCTTACTCGAAGAGATTGGAATACAAAATCTGGGCAGACACTTCTATTGGAGTATCGATAGAGCACTTCACCGTTGAAGGTGTTGGGCTGGATTTTCCGGTCGCCGACGCCGAAATCACGTTCGGTGAATGGCCAGAGAATCCAAGTTTACAACCGAATCGGGGGCGGCGCCGCTTTCACGATGCTCCACCCCCTCCAAACCAGCGTACTGGCAGAGTACGGCACGCGCCGTATCGACGGCCTCAGGACATTGCCGGAGGTCCGCCCCCCGATGCTCCGCCCCCGACCGGCCGAGTTCTAGCGACATGGGTCTCTCGTGGTCTAATCCGGCAGGAACGCAACGTGGCGGCTATGGACTCAATCCATCACCGGGGTACGGCCGATCCATGGACATTGGGGGGTCATTATTCGGGGCTGGGGGCACTGTTGGGGGCTGGTCCGGGGTGCACGAGCCGGCCAAAGGGGGATGGACTATTTTGCGGGCCGGGTCCGCGAGCGGCTTCCGCCATTAAGCACCGCGCGGCCGCTACAAGCCGCCGCCAAGCGCATGCACGGCCACGGACCCGGCAATTCTCCAGGGCGTATCGGCAGCTAGAGCCGGGTGTTCTACACTGCCGTCCTGCTAGCCCCCAGCAAAACAGGGAATCGGTGGCCGTTTTGCGCCAGTTTTCCTGGTGTAAAACATCACCATTCCCACGCCGGCGTGGGGACATAGCCCCAGAATCGGAGAATCCAGTCCATTATCTTTCAAACGAGATGTTAAATTGAGACCTTGTTCTGCCTTCTCAGGTGAAGATAAAGAAAGGTCCCATGTCACTAATTTTAAAAAGAGCATATTTCAAGCTCAACGTCACTTAGGAAAATAGATAATCTGGTCATTATCTCACTGCTGTTTATGGGAGCTTGCTGTGCACAAATTGGTTGCCCCACTTGCTGAATCTCAGTGACCACGCTACCGTACAATGATTTGGGATAGTCGGAGGTCATGGACAGCGTTATAAAAATTCAAGTTCCTTCTTTCACGCCTCAAGAAAGGGCCACTCGAGTGAGGAAGCAGCAGATTGCTGGGCTGCATGCACCACCACAGAACAGCAACGTGTTATTGTTTTCAAGAGAGGAGTGGAGAAGGTTAGATAATTAAGAAGCAGGAGGAGAGAACTTACTGGAAGTCCTCTTCAATTGCTCCAGCCTCAGCAGAGAATGAGGCTTAAAATAACAAGTGAGCAACAGGATGACGCTCTGCTTTATACTGGAGCCCGTCATTGTATGTGAAAACTGGCCCACATCCAAGAAGCAAGTTAAAGGTTTTAATGTAACTAAACACAGCATTTTAGAGATACAGATCACTGAAACAAGAGCTAGATTAATGCCACTGCAAAGGAAAATACACACAACAAAATTACAAGCAATGCTATCTTCTGTAATTAGTTGAAATATTTACAAAATAATGCTAAATCTGGCTTGGAAAACTCAAAGTGAGTCATTACCTTCAAGATAAGAGGGGTAAGAGAAAGGAAGGAAATAAAGCTGGGTGAGAAACCTTGCTTTCTTTTGTTGTGACAGTGCCTAGATTAGCAGTATATTATGGCTGTTAAGAGTACTGATGCTAAAATATTTGTGACCAGATAATAATAGTGCGCAGGAGAAAGCCATTCACTCCAACATGCCTGTGCTGGCTTTATGAAAACCTCTCCAATTTTCCAATCCACCCCCTCAGCCCTGAAGATGTCCTTTTCCAGTATTCATCCAATTCACGTTGGGCAATTTGGATTGGAAAGAATAGTTTAATTTACTATAAGGCTCCTATTTGCGATATAATATTGTCTTTAGCTGAATTCCCCAAGTCGACCCAACTGAGAGAACTATTCCTGTGCCTTCCTGGGGAAGAAGCAGTGGTATAATGGTATTGTCACCGGACTCATAATCCAGAGAGCTCGGACTCGTGTTTGATTCCCACCACAGCAGGTGATGGAACTCCATAAATATCTAGAATTAAAAGTTAATGATGACCATGAAACTATTGTTGAAAAAACATACCTAAATTGTCCTTTAGGGAAGGAAATCTGCCATTCTTACCTCGTCTGGCCGACAAGACTCCAGAGCCACAACAATGTGGCTGACTCTGAAATGCCCTGTGAAATGGCCCAGCGAGCCACTCCGTTGTATTCAACCACTACAAAAATACGAAAAAGGAATTAAACTGCACAGACCACCCGGCATTGACCCAGGCACTGACATAGACAACAGCAAACCCAATCCTGCAAAGTCCTCCTTCCTAACATCTGGGAGCTTGTGCCAAAGTTGGGAGCGTGGTCTCAGACTAGTCAAGTAACAGCCTGACAGTTATACTGACTGAATCATACCTTACAGACAATGTCCCAGACACCATTCCTGGGTATGTCCCGTCTCACCGGCACGACAGATCCAGCAAAGGTGGCAGGGGGCACAGTCGGGAGGGAATTGCCCGGGAAGTCTTGAATATCGGGCGCGATTCTCCCAGCCCCGCGCCAGGGAATTGCTGCAGCCGCGCCATGCCGCCAGCGCGCGATTCTCCGAGAATCGGTGCCCATTTGCGCCGGCCCGTTTGGCGAGGCGCCGGTCGCGGGCCGCTGTCCGTGGCCGGGCCGCCGATTCTCCGGCCGCGCGGAAACGGCAGTGTCCCGCCTCCGCTGTTCACCCCGGTCGCTGTCGGCAGGAACTCTGCGCGAAGGGTCGGGTGGCGGCCTGTGGGGCGGGGAAAGGCGCTCCTTCACCGGGGGGGGGGGCTCCGATGGGGTCTGGCCCGCAATCGGGGCTCACTGATCGGCCTCTTCCCCCTCCCCCGGGCCTACTTTGTTCCACTTCTGGCCCCAGAACCCCCGCGCCATGTTGCGTCAGGGCCGAAGCGTTCCGCGAGTGTACCGCGCATGCGTCGGTTGGCGCTTCGCCACTGCGCATGCGCGGGTTGGCGCCGACCCCAGTCCATGCCAGGATGTAAGGCTGGAGCGGCGTGAATTGCTCCAGCCCCCTGTGGGGGCCAGAATGGTCGTCCCCGTGCCCGTTTTGCATCGTCGTGAAGTGCGACGGCGTTCACGACGGCGCAAACACTTAGTCTCCATTTTGGAGAATCGCGCCCATCGACTCTGGACCCCATGAAGTCTCATGGGTTCAAGGTTAAACGTGGGCAAGGAAACCTCCTGCTGATTACCACGTACCGGCCACCATCAGCTGATGAATCAGTACTCCTCCATGTTGAACTCCACTTGGAGGTGGCACAGAGGGTGCAAGGGCGCAGAACATGCTCTGGGTGGGGGACTTCACTGTCCATCACCAAAAGTGGCTCGGTAGTACCACCACTGACCGACCTGGCCTGGTCCTAAAGGATATAACTGCTGGACAGGGACTGCAGCAGGTGGTGAGGGGTCCAACACAGGGAAAACATACTTGACCTCGTCCGCACCAACCTGCCTGCCCGCAAATGCATCTGTCCATGACAGTATCGGAAGGAATGTCCACTGCACAGTCCTTGTGGAGACAAAGTCCTGTCTTCACATTGAGGAAACCCTCCATCGTGTTGTGTGGCACTACCACCGTGCTCAATGGATAGACTTCGACAGATCTAGCAACCCACATCTGGTCACCCATGAGGTGCTGTGGGCCATCAGCAGCAGCAGAATTATATTCAACTACATATCCCCCACTCTACCATTACTATCAAGCCATGGGATCAACCTTGGTTCAATGAAGAGTGCAGGAGAGCGTGCCAGGAGCAACACCAGGCATACCGAAAAATGAAGTGTCAACCTGGTGAAGCTACAACACAGGACTACTTGTGTGCCAAACAGCATAAGCAGCAAGTAATAGACAGAGCTAAGCAATTCCACCACAAACGCATCAGAACTAAGCTCTGCAGTCCTGCCACATTCAGCCGTGAATGGTAGCGGACAATTAAACAACTCACTGGAGGGGGAGGCTCTTCAAATATCCCCATCCTCAATGATGGAGGAGCCCAGCACATCTGTGCAAAAGACAAGGCTGAGGCATTTGCAGCAATCTGCAGCCAGAAGCGCCGAGTGGATGATCCATCTCAGTCTCGTCTGGTGATCCCCAGCATCACAGGTTTTTAGTCAATACGATTCATTCCATGTGATATCAAGAAATGGCTGAAGGCACTGAATACTTCAAAGGTTATGGGTCCTGACAATATTCTGGCAATAGTACTGAAGACTTGTACTCCAGAACTTACCGCACCCCTAGCCAAGGTGCTTTAGTACAGTTACAACCCCGGCAATGTGGAAAATTGCCCAGATATGTCCTGTACACAAGAAACAGGACAGATACAACCCAGCCAAATACCACCCTATCAGTTTACTCTCAATCATCAGCAAAGCAATGGAAGGAGTCGTCAACAATGCTACCATGCGGCACTTACTCAGCAATAACCTGCTCAAAGACGCTAAGTTTGCGTTCCGCCAGGGTCACTCAGCGCCTGACCTTATTACAGCCTTGGTTCAAAGATGGACAAAAGAGATGAATGCCAGAGGTGAGGCATGAGTGACTGCCCTTGACCTCAAGGCAGCATTTGACAGAGTGTGGCATCAAGGAACCCTAGCTAAACTGGAGTCAATGGGAATCAGGGGGAAAACTCTCCACTGATTGGAGTCATACCCGGCACAAAGGAAGATGGTTCTGGAGGTTGGAGGTCAAAAGTCCCCACTCCAGGACATCACTGCAGGAGTTCCTCAGGACAGTGTCCAAGGCCCAACCACCTTCAGCTGCTTCGTCAATGACCTCCTTTCCATCACAAGGTCAGAAGTGGGGATGACGGCACAATGTACAGCACCATTCGCGACTCCTCAGAAAATAAAACAGTCCATGTCCAAATGCAGCAAGACCTGGTCAGTATCCAGGCTTGGACTGACAAGTGGCAAGTTACAGGAGCTGAACCAGCCACATTAATACTGTGGCTAGCAGAGCACATCAAAGGCAAGGAATCCTGCAGCGGGTAACTCACCTTGACCACCCACAGCCTGTCCACCATCTACAAGGCACAAGGAGTGTGATGGAATATTCTCCACTTGCCTGGATGAATGCAGCTCCAACAACATTCAAGAAACTTGACACCATCCAGTACAAAGCAGCCCACTTGATTGGCACCCCATCCACAAATATTCTATCTCTACACCACCGACGCACAGTGGCAGCCGTGTGTACTATCTACAAGATGCACTGCAGGAACTCACCAAGGTTTCATAGGCAGCAAACCCACAACCACTACCTTCTAGAAGGACAAAAGCAGCAGATACCTGGGAACCCCACCACCTGGACGTTCTCTCCAAGTCACTCACCACCCTGACTTGGAAATATATCGCCGTTCCTTCACGGTCACGGAGTCAACATTCTGGAACTCCCTCCCTAACAGCACTGTGGGTGTACCTACACCTCAGGTATTTAAGGCGGTTCAAGAAGGCAGCACACCACCACCTTCTGAAGGGCAACTAGGGGATGGCCAATAAACGCTGGCCTAACCAGCGACGCCCACATCCCGTAAATGAATTTTTAAAAACCTCAAACTTACAGTCTAGACTGAAGGAAGGTTTGATCAAAGACAACCATCTGCAACAAAGATTCTTATCCTTTTTTTTTTTTTAAAAACACCCCTCTTTTGTTTGTCTGCCGTGTGTTGTATTTGCTGCATATTTAATTATAGTTATGGTTATGAATAAAATTAATTGTGTTTACATTTACAAACCTGCTAACTGTAATTATTGGGCAGCCAAGGGCCATAATTTCAATTGTGTTGAGACTCTGGGTCAAGTGGGGCTGGAATTGACCGCGCTCCTAGCCCAGGGGATGATAATATTACTCATCAGCTTCTTTCCCCCCTCAAGACTGGTGTTCCGTCCGCAGCCTTGTAAGGCTTTGCAAGTTTAATGTCACTCAATTACAACTTAAATCACTTTAACCTTGTTTCTCTTGCTCTTCAATCTTGCCGTGTGCTGCACCATGAAACTTGGCTCATCATCCAGGATCATTCAAGCGAGAGAATTTTGGGATAACAATCGCGCATTATTGAATCAGTGCCTTGGCTTCCAACACCAACTAATATAAATGTTGTCTAGCTAGTCCAGGGTGCAGCTCAATGCCAAGAGTTTAATTTAGCAAAATGTTCCTATACATTCCAGTTCTGATGTTTGAGGGGACAAATTAAGCCAAGTGAAAAAATAAACAAACTGTTTACTATACAGGGTTCCCGAAAGAGGGGAATTAATGTAGAAAATGAACTCTTGGTATTCGCCCAGTGCTGTCAACAAAGATTGCTGACGGGGTGATTAGGATGACAGCGTTTTAACTACGGATATGAATAGCAAACCCCTTGCAAATAAATTACTATTTATTTATGACACCGCAAAGCTGTAAAGTAGCGTTCTGACAAAGAAGTGGCCCAAAGAATAAAATAATAATTCCACTGGGAGTTCCGAAGAGAATAGTGCCAGTGGTGGGAGGTCCAAAGGGGAGGAGAACTGATCAAGTGGACTTTCCCAAAGTACAGCCTGATCCAAAGTGATCTGCTCTTGGATCAGCAAGGCAGGTCACGCAACATCTTCCAGTTTGTGGAGGGGCGACTTCCAAAGCAGCACTGCCTCAGCATAATGTTTAGGGGGGGGGGGGGGGGGGGGGGGGGGGGGGGGGGAGAGAAACGAGTCCATCACACCAAAACTAGCCTGAAGCCTGGCACCATTCTGAACTCTCAAACCGTTATGGGTCTTGACGCAGCAGTTTAGGACCGTTTTGATTCACATTGGGAACCTAAGGGCGGCACGGTGGTGCAGTGGTTAGCACTGCTGCCTTACGGCACCGAGGACCCGGGTTCGATCCCATCCCTGGGTCACTGTCCGTGTGGAGTTTGCACATTCTCCCCGTGCCTGCATGGGTCTCGCCCCCACAACCCAAAGATGCGCAGGGTAGGTGGATTGACCACGCTAGATTGCCCCTTAATTGGGACAAAAATGAATTGGGCACTCTCCATTTATACAAAAAAAAACATTGGGAACCTCTGCCCTCAGTGCAGAAACATCCTCAGATCATGGAGAGGCCTGAAGGTAGAGTAACATTTACGCCAAGTGTACATTGCTCCTGAAAGTTGTGCTCAGCTTATAGACAAATGGGAATACCTGTGGTCTAACGGGGTTCGAAGTGAGGAAGGGGAAGATGACGAAACTCAAAATCGTCATCTACCCAAGTGGAACATTGACTGTGGTGAAGAAACTATTAAAAAATAAAGAAAATTTAAAGTATAGAAGGAAGTTAGACCAAGAGAATGTAATGGAAAGTAAGCTGATGGGGACGAGATGAATTGGACTGAGAGGCGACTTGTGCAGAATTTAAACACAGACCAGTTGGCCCATTGTCCACCTGTAAATTCCACACAAACTATTCAAATTTCTCAGTAGCATTTAAGGGTGACATCATTGTGTAAACATGTCTCAGTGCAGTATAGATTGTTCAAAGAATAATTGAGGAACGACGGCTCAAAAAGAAAAAGTAGCTGGTCCTCTTTGATTAGAGCTTTCCCTATTGCAATACAGTAAATGCATAAACCAGTTTTGTAGGTCACTTTACAATATTGTGCAAGTGTATAAACCTGCTTTCATTCGTTATTGTGTTCTGTATGTACACTCCAAAACAACCTCGAAATTTTTAAAAAGCAGACAGCTGTTACTACATAGGACTGTAAATCACTTTTTAAAAAAATTAACAAATTTAGAATACCCAATTTTCTTTCCCAATTAAGGGGCAATTTAGCGCGGCCACTCCACCTACCCTGCACATCTTTTGAGTTGTGGGGGAGAAACCCACACAGACACGGGGAGAATGTGCAAACTCCACAAAGACAGTGACCCAGAGCCGGGATCGAACCTGGGACCTCGGTGTCGTGAGGCAGCAGTGCTAACCACTGCGACACCGTGCCACCCTCATCATTAATTTAAACTAATTTATTCAGCAATATAGACAGATGGATTTGCATTTATTTAGTGACTTTCACAACCTCAGGACATTGCAAAGTTCTTTACAGCCATTGAAGTGATTTTAAAAACGTGTACCCAGTGCTGCAATGTGGGAACTGCAGCAGCCAATGAGCACGCAGCCAGCTCCCACACACCCAAGACACAACAGGGGGAGAAACTGTTAACTGTCACTGGGTTGATGTATACTTCCTTCCATTACCATGGCTCCGGTACATCAGGCAGCACATTGGTTAGCACTGGTGCTTCACAGCGCCAGGGTCGCAGGTTCGATTGCCACGTGGATCACTGTCTGTGCGGAGTCTGCATGTTCTCCCCGTGTCTGCGTGGGTTTCCTCCGGGTGCTCCAGTTTCCTCCCACAGTCCAAAGATGTACAGGTTAGGTGGATTGGCCATGCTAAATTGCCCCTTAGTATCCAAAAAGGTTAGGCGGGGTTACTGGGTCACGGGGATAGGGTGGGCTAAAGTAGCGTGCCTTTTCCAAGGGCTGTGCAGACCCAATGGGCCGAATGGCCTCCTTCTGCACTGTAAATTCTATGATTCTATTCTATGCAATCCATCCTTCCATAGGATTCATAATTTCCAACAGGCTGTACCATCATTGGAGTGGGGTGCATTAATAAGGAGAGCTCATTTCTTTCTCCACAGAAAATGGAGACGAGTCCAATTTAACTGAGTAACATACAGTAAACAGCACCTGCTTACGGTGGTAAAATTATATTACATAGAATTGAGTATGCACTTTGCATGTCACTTAAGGCAAGTGTAGAGCCAGAATAGCATACTGGCAATGTTTATTCCCAGTACAGTGCGTTTCAAAAACAAATGTCCCAGCTTTTAAAACTCCATGAATTTCAGAGCCTTGACCCGAGTGTTCAGTAATCCCATTAACAACAATTAACAATCTAGCTCCGTTGACAGATAGGAAAGATCCTTGTAGAAACAAACTCTTGCAGATTGGAATCAGAGCACTTAACCCGTAGAAGTTCAGAGAGTGAAATTTATCTTGTGCAAAATTCAAATCTGCTCGTGCAGCTTTCAGTGCCATTCACAACTTTGCTCGATTGTTGTTTTTTTGAGGGATGTAGTTTAACCAGCGTTGCTCACACCCATATTTGGCCAGGGTCTTAATCCCAATCAACAGGTTAGTTGCTGCTCAGTGAGTCACACTTGTGGTGCAGTGAAGAAGCTGTGGGTTCAAGTCTAACCCCAGAGGTTTGAGCACAAAATTTAGGCCGACACACCCAGTGGTGGTTCCAAGGGTGTGCTCCACTGTCACAGGCCCCGTTCAAGTAGATGTACAAGATGCCATCGTACACTGAAGAACAGCAAGGGAGTTCTCCTGGTGCCAGAGGCAATATTGATGCATCATCCAATATCACTAAAATAGATTATCTGGTTGTCATCATATTTCTGTTGCAAAACATTAGCTGCCATGGCTTCTACAACAATGTCAATGCTTCAAATGTACTTTGTTTTTTGGCAAGGGCTTTGAGACAGCCCAAAGTTGTAAAGGACTAAAGCTAGTGAGGGAGTTAGATCAAAAATGACCCTCAGATTCTGCCAAGAGTGTTCCTTCTCGGTTTAGAATACTCGTGACCAGCACATTGGAACAGAAAGCCAGCCATTTCCTCATGAAGGTATCTGACCTGGCTGGTGCCCTCTCTAACAGTAGCAGCCAACAATTCACAAACAGCTGCCCAATCTCTCATCATTGGTCCATCACAACTCGCCTCAGGATGTTCCTATTTGCATTACTTCCTCTCCGGAGTATTTGGGCAGTGGTCTTAAACCATGAGCACCCCTCCAACGGTAGCACAGTGGGTAGCACTGTTGCTTCACAGCTCCAGGTCCCAGGTTCGATTCCCGCCTTGGGTCACTCAAGTCTGTGAGGAGTCTGCACGTTCTCCCCGTCTGCATGGATTTCCTCTGGGTGCTCCAGTTTCCTCCCACAAGTCCCAAAAGACTTGCTGTTACGTAATTTGGACATTCTGAATTCTTCCTCAGTGATCCGAACAGGCGCCGGAATGTGGCGACTAGGGGCTTTTCCCAGTAACTTCATTGTAGTGTTAATGTAAACCTATTTGTGACAATAAAGATTATTTTGCTTGCCACCCTATGTAATCAAGACCACATATCACCAGCGATTAATCCCACTGGACATCATGGATTGGTCCAAATTAATACGGCCATAATTAATCCAAAAACTGTTCCTAAAGTCTTCTGCTCCAAGGGCAACAGACTCACATGCAATGGGTTACAATCAAGCAACCCAACCATCTGGTTATTGTAAAAGCTAACAGGGGGGTGTCACAATGGTTGGAAATATGTTCCAGATTCAGGAAATCGAGGGGCAATGGCTCAGGGAACACCAAGGCTGGGATTTTCAAAGTCTGTAGACCAGTGCTTCCCAAACCTTTATCTGCTGTGACCCCATTTTAATATCTCATCCCGACCATGACACCAAAGTGAAAATTGGGGGGCACAAAAGGGGTTCAAACGGCAGGGATTCAGGCACAAAAACCACAACTGTAGACACCTATCATTTTGCAGGTTCTGTTGGTGTCATTGATCGATCCTCAGAACCCATTGGATTAGGCCACACCCACGGACAAAAATAAAACTGCACACATTCAAAAAGGAGCCCACTACGCCGATCCCAGGATTGCCAAATCCGAAATCCCCGCTCCACAGTTGCAGTTGCCCAAGAGATCACGACCCCCAATTGCTCATCCGGTGACCCCACCTGGGGGGGGGGGTTCATGACCCCCAGATTGGGAACCCCTTGCTGCAGGTTATCGGAGAAGGAGACCGACACG
Organism: Scyliorhinus torazame; assembly: GCF_047496885.1. NCBI lineage: Eukaryota > Metazoa > Chordata > Chondrichthyes > Carcharhiniformes > Scyliorhinidae > Scyliorhinus > Scyliorhinus torazame. The sequence continues at coordinate 9,987,777 of NC_092727.1, read as the reverse complement.
GCAGGAGATTCAGCAGTTGCTCCAACAGGAGTGTGGTGGTCAGTTCTGGGCACCACGCTTGCAGAATGTCGCAGTCGTTGAGGACACAAGAGGAGATTTACTAGAATCTACCTCAGATCAAAGACTTCAGTTGTGTGAGGAGGTTACTGAGGCACTGTACTTACTGTGGAGAGGTTTAAAAGGAGATTAGATAGAGGCATTCAAAATCATGAAGGGTTTTAATAGAGCAAGTAAGGAGAAACGGTCTCCAGCCACAGATTACCAATGATAGGTTCAAGATAGTTGTCAAAAGAGTCAGAGGCAACATTAGAAAAGAAAGTACGCAGCAAGTTAGAACGCACTGCCTGAACAGATTGTGGAGGAAGGTTCAATATTGACTTTCAAAAAGCAATTGGATTAAAACTTATATGGGAAAAAAATATTAGGGCTGGGTGGAAAGAACAGTGGGATTGGGACTACTTGAATAACTCTTTCAAAAAGCTGACAGGCAATGGGCTGAATGGCCTCCTTCTATCCCATTCTACGAGTCTGTGCAAGAAAAGAAAAGCACAGAGAGAGAGAAATTAAATCAGAGGTGGACAATCTGCGGCCCGAGGTCCACATGCGGCCCATCTGTGTTCGGAGTGCGGGCCACGAGACATTTTGTTGACCGTTGCCACACACAGTTGCCACGTTCCGCTGACTTCCGTCCCGGTCGTTTTTTTCCGACCGATAGGTCTTGTTTTAATATTTTATTTAAGGCATTTTCATATGGACAAACAAAAGAAGAACAACCAATCAACAGTATTATATGTTTGAGGTGATCTGTACGTAAAGGGCGAGTGAAGTGAGATCCATGCTGATTGCTCACAAGATTGACGGAGAGCCGTGCGCTCCTGCTGCGTTCAAAGTTCAAATATTTTTCTGGTTTGTACCATTTGAAGTTGATGATAGTTCTATCAAAAGATAAATGATTGAGCGTCTTTTGTAACTCATTGTGAAATATTCAGCATGTATTAAATGTATTTAATCTTATTCATGGGGTCATGGTTATTGAACACGCCAGTTTCCAATCCTGAGGCACATTGAGATGAAGGAGGGTCACTCATGTTGCCCATTCACCAGCCTCGGTTGCCCATCGCTGAACGAAGGGCAAGAGAGGGATGGTTGCCAGGTGATCACCTACTTTGTACCCAGCCACAAGGACGAAGTTGAAAAGATGACAATGGTGGAGGTCATTGTGGGGGAGGGTGGGAGAAAGAAAAAGCAGTGGGTGGAAGTTGAAATAAAGGGTTTGGAAACCACCATTAGAGATGGTTTACAACCACATGCAATGAAAAATCTTGCACAATCGTTATTGGTCATATTTCGACATGCTTTACAGATTATTATGCTTTACAGATTAAATGTTCACCAGAAAGTGGTAGCAGTTAATGTGCCTGCTCTCTGTAAAGACCAGCACAAGCTGTTGAACAATTACAAACTAAAGGCACTGTTATCAAATCACATTTTTATGAGACCCTATACTGTGCAATCTAACTCTATTCATGCATTATGCAAGCCACATAATCTGGCATGGGGAATAAGCACATTTACTTCATGTCCTCATTTGAAATTTTCAGCGTCAGCCAAGACTTGGGTGAAGTGGGGGAGCGCAAGTGAGGAAGGGTTCCCATTCCCAGCCAGTGACCCCTGTTGGGTGACGATAACAGCAGACCCGGCTGGTGTGTGCTCTGCCTTTGGGAACTTGCCAACACTCAATTGGCAGAGTGGCCACTTGGGTAAAGGATGGGAAGCAGCCGGCGCCCATGCAACCGTTCCCTATTAAGAGTCGGTGCCTTCAGGAAAAGAGATGACATTAGTCATTTGGGGGGGGGGGGGGGAAAGAGAGAGTCACAAAGCATTTGCACACACAGGGATGCTGTGTGCATCGCCCTTCAAGGTGAAGCTCCCGCTGTTATTGAATCGGTTAAAAACTCACGACGCCAACGCCACAGCAAAACCTGCTGCAGAAACCCAGTGAACGCAAAAATAAATGATGCATCGAGTCTAAAAGTGAATGGGCCAGTGGCTGAATTACAGCACAGTGTGTGCTGCACTGCCCATAAAGCCCGCAGCAGCCAAGGGGCACCGCCGCATCCATTGAACCTCTCAACAATATTCTCTGTGCTGCATGGAAAAGAGAGAGAGAGAGAGAGAGACGCATCGAGCTGAATACCAAATCAGCCCATTACAGTGCGAGGTCCTCGCTTCTTAGCAACGATTGGATTTAAATTATCATCACCATTAGCCAGCAGCAGCCAAAACAGGAGCTGGGGATGGGGTGGGGGAGAGAGAGGGGGGTCTATTTTTTTCAACACTGCCACTTTAGGCCATGTCCATTTTTTGTTGTGTATTATTTAACACAAAAAAAAAGGACAGAGGAGTTCATTGTCATTCTAATTCAATTCCTCCCTCTCCCTCCCTCCTTTTACAGTAGTCCAGCTTTGGGGTCCCTTTAAGCTGATTAATTTCAGTTTGGTACAGCATGTTCCTTGTGCACAGCTGTGATCCGTCATAAACTCCATCCAAAACTGGCTGAACATTCAGATCCACCGGCATCTGTGACATCATTCCAAGGATATGGCTGAATCACAGCCAAACAGAAAGGAACCTTTGGCTTTTTCCAAACTCTCTCTCTCTCTCCCACCCCTCCTTTAAATAGAAAGACGGCAAAGCGATGCTGACATTATTTCTGATGGGGACGTTTAAAGAAAGGGTAAAGTGGATGTAAACATGGAATGCTTTTGCGAAGATAGGTCCCGCCTCATTCACAGAAAATTCATCGTGAGGTTACATTGGTCTCCCAGCTCCCGGGGGAGGGGGGGGGGGGGGGAGATCATGGATCAGGACAGCCCTGGACTCATTGGGCCCCAGACTGAAAAAGAGAAAGGCAAAAGGAAGAACTTGCATTTCTGTAGCACCCTTCACAAGCACCAGATGCCACAGGGGAGCCTCACAGCCAATGACGGACTTCTGAAGTGTGGTCACCGCCCTAATGTTAGGAACGGTGGCAACCAATTTGCACGCAGAAAACTCCCACAAACAGCAATGTGATAATAGCCAGGCTGGCCTAGTTTTAGTCATGTTGATTGAGGGATTGTCCAGATCAGGGGGAGAACTTGCCCCCTCGTCTTTGGCATTGTGCCATGGGAGCTTTTAGAGCTTCCCCACGGGGACACACAAGGCCTCTGGTTTTAACGTCCTATTTGAAAGACGGCACCTCAGACATTGCAGGCATTCGCATGGTGCTGTACTGGTGTGTCAGCCCTGATATTTGTGCTCAGTTCTCTGATGGGGAACGCTGAACATGCAAATCTCCTGACGCAGAGACAAGAGCACTTTGCGACCGAGTCATGGCTGAGGGAGAAAGGCTCTTGCTCTGGCCGTTGTTTGGAAGAGAATCCATGCGGCCACTAAGTGAGAACAAGATCAGGCCTGGTTCCGAAGCCCTTCATTCTTGGGGCTCACTGATAAAATATAGTATTTGGGCAAAATTGATGACATGTGGGAGAGTAAATTGGATAAAGGAGTGTACAATTCACAGGGAAGAGAACTGGTTCACTGGGTGAGGGGAGGTTATTTGACTTGAAGGTCAATTAATTTCAGCACAGCCTTGCAAAACTCCAAGTTTTGAAAAACTGGTTACTTTACTACATTATTGGTCAAGGAATGTCTTTAAGCTGAAGATCAGCCCCCGTTGCCCCAACAATATTCCCTCCCCATAGAAAGTGGCCAAATCCCTGCTCTGGTGGCACAGGAACAGTGACTGGGCAGTGAAAAGATGGCTCAAAACCAGTAAAATAGCAACAGTGGAAAAAGTTACAATGAACGCCAGTCTAGTGGCTTTTATGTTGGTTCTGAGACCGAAAAGCTAGACTCTAGCTTTTGGATGGGATGGGGAGGGAATGGGATACACATTGAAGACAAATTATTGACCTAGGTAGGAAATTTGCTGATCTGCAGGAGAGAGCAAAGTAATAGCCGCATACTCTTAGTGACAGGATGTGACTTGTGAAATCCCACAGAGATCGGTGATGGGCCCTCAACCATTCTCCACATGACTTGGATAATGGAATAGAAAGCCACCAACCCAAGTTTATCAACGATTAGATAGGCAGTATTACAAACCATGAAATGAAGCTAAATATTACACTGAGATTTCGATGGATTGAGAGAATGGGCAAGATCGGGGCAAACAGATTTCAATGCAGGCAAATATGAAGTCATGCACTTTGGACCTAAAGATGACAGAGTAAAGTACTTTTATATAATATAATAATCTTTGTCACAAGTAGGCTTACATTAACACTGCAATGAAGTTACTGTGAAAAGCCCCTAGTCGTCACATTCCGGCGCCTGTTCGGGTACACAGGGGGAGAATTCAGAATGTCCAATTATCTAACAGCAAATCTTTGGGGACTTGTGGGAGGAAACGGGAGCACCCGGGAGGAAACCCACGCAGACACGGGGAGAATGTGCAGACTCCGCACAGACAGTGACCCAAGCCGGGAATCGAACCTGGGACCCTAGAGCGTGAAGCAACAGTGCTAACCACTGTGCTACACTGGTAAATGGGAAAGCTGGAAACAGTGGAGCTCAAAAGCAATTTGGGCTCCAGGTACATGGATTATGAAAATGTAATCGGCAGGTATAAAACACAATCATAAAGGCTAATGGAATGCTAGTCTTTCTCCCAGAATAATACCCAAGATAACTTCATTAAAGTATGTATACCCTGGAAGTTAGAAGTTTAATGCATGATTTGATCAACTTTCTAAGATATTAAGGCGAACAGATAAGGCAAGATGGAAATGATTTCTGTTGTTATGGGATTGGTGTTCCAGGACTCGGCAGCATATCTAAACATTCGAGGAATGGAGTTAGGAAATAAACCTACAAGCAAAATAGTGGAAGAAATTAGAAACGTAATAATAATAATCTTTATTAGTGTCACAAGTAGACTTACATTAACACTGCAATGAAGTTACTGTGACAATCCCCTAGTCACCACATTCGGCTACACGGATTGAGAATTCAGAATGTCCAATTCATCAAACAAGCACGTCTCTCGGGCCCTGTGGGAGGAAACTGGAGCTGCAAATGACAATTCTTCAATTTAAAATCTGAAATGGATAGATTTCTGTTAACCAAAAGGTATTTCGGGATTTGAGGCAATAGCAGGTATCAGGGGTGGAATTCTCTGATAATGAGGCTATGTCCCCAAGTCCGCAAGAAAACAGGCACAAATCACTCTGGACTTTGGTGGAGAAAGTCCAGAGTGATTTTCCGTTTTGACGGGGGCTAGCAGGGTCCTGCACTTCCGACCTACGGCGGCGGCCCCGCGCAACCGCCCCGACAATGTAGCGCCCCCCGAGATCGCATGCACCTCCCGATTGGTGGCCCCCTGGCCATCCTGGAGGCCTCCCCGGTGACGGATCTCCCCCCCCCCCCCCCCCCCCAGGGCGGCAGAGGACTGGGTCCGCAGCCGCCACACTGAGCTCCTGTCGGGTGGAACCATGAGTGAACCACGCTGGCGGGAACTTGGCCAGTTGTAGGCGGAGAATCGCCGCGGGGGCCTCTTTCAATGGCCCCCAACCGGCGCTGCGACGACCGCACGCGCGCGACTGCCGCCGATTCTCCGGGGCGTTGGACCCGGAGAATCGTGGGAAGGCGTCGGACCCAATCACGGGTCTGACGCCCCATTCTCCGCCCTCCGCCCATGGAGTTAGGTTGCAGATCAAAGATTAGTCATGACCTCAATGAATGGTAGAACATGCTTGAGTTACAAAATGGCCTGTTCCTGCCCCTATATGCACAAGGCACCACAATCGTGTTGGATGAACTGGATTGAACAAAAGATCTTTTCCTGTCCATCAGTTTTCACATGCTCTGGATGCAACTGTGTGGCCCTTGACCTGGCAAAACCTGATGTGGATGTTTAAAGTTGAAAGTGTCCTATTCCTATATAACATATTCCATTTTAATTTAATGTCTACTGACCCAACAGTACAAGCACAAATCTCACCCTCAAATCTTGGGCTGCATAAGAACATAAATAAAGGCAGTAGTAGTGTATTTATTGGCACGCAAGTAAAAGTATGTTGACATGAGTGAGATTTATTTTCTATAGATCGCCAATGAGCTAAATAAGCGAGTGACGTGACTGCTTCATGTATCAAAAGTGTTCTGTTGATTTGTCTCGACAATACAGCTTGAGTCAGTGCAAAGAAGAGAGAGTACACTTTGTACTTTTGTGAAGGGAATGACAATTATAGATAGCTCCTTGAGGGAAATAAACCGCACACAAAACAAAACAATATCCAGTGCGTGCTGGCTTCATTTAAAATATAACACTCCAAGTGCAACAGCAGTGAAATAAGTCATAAGGAGGAGTTGGCGACAGGCAACTTGCTTTTCTCTGCAGATGTTAAGATTAGTGTTATGCGATCCACTTGGAGAGAGAATGTCACAAGTTGTCCACTAGATGCACAGGATCTACAAATGCACAAATGATTTGACAATGGGTCCTCACTGCCAGCCTGACCCGTAATGTAAAAAGACTCTTCAAAAGCCTCCAGCATAACAGGTCACAGTTCACGTCGAATTGCATAGCCAGTGGCTATACTTGTGAAGATCTCGATCAGCAGGAGAGCGCAAAGTCGGGTTCTGGCATTGGCCGGTGGTGCAAGTGGCTTATCATAGAATTTACAGTGCAGAAGGAGGCCATTCGGCCCATCGAGTCTGCACCAGCCCTTGAAAAGGGCACTCTAAGTCGGCACCTCCACCCTATCCCTATAACCCAGTCTAACCTTTTTTGGACACTAAGGGGCAATTTAGCATGGCCAATCTACCTTTGCACATCTTTGGGAGGAAACCGGAGCACCCGGAGGAAACCCACGCAGATATGGGGAGAACGAGCAGATTCCGCACAGACAGTGATCCAAGCCGGGAATCGAACCTGGAACCCTGGAGCTATGAAGCAACTGTGCTAACCACTGTGCTACCGTGTCACCCACTCTGTATTACAGAGTTTGCATGCATGCAGGACAGCGGTGGTCAATTGCGGCATAAAATGTTCTGACTGCACCAACATGCAGGCCCGATTCTGCTTTTCAAATTCCTCACTCCTCCTTCTCAGCTGTACGACCCGCGGGTGGCTATGCTCCTCCAATTCTGCCCTTGCACATCCTCAATTTCTTTTGCCCCACCATTGGCTGATGTGCCTTCAGCTGGCCCAAGCTCAGTGATTCCCTGCTAACCCTCCGGCTCTCACTCCTGCTTTAAAAAACCATCTTTTTGGCCAAACATTTGATCACCTTCCTTACCCACCCACCCAATCCTAACCTTACTGTGCATGGTTCAGTGTCTGATTTGACTGCTGTGAAGCACCTTGGCATGTCTAAGGTACTACAAAAATGCAAATTGCTTTTGAGATAAACAGCTCCACAGCTGAGCTAGCAGCAGATAGTGTGCAAACAGATTTGATTGCTTGAATGACAGAACCCGGCCTGTACAATACATTGCATGACAGCTTCTCCAAGTTCTACTGAACCAAACCAAGCTTCACCTGGGGTAACCGTTTCACGTTTCCAGAAAGCTTAGGCACCAATAGAAGGCCATTTCGTGACCTGTTCCAACATTCACAATTAGATCATGGCTGTCTCCTGGTTCCGTTACTCTTAAACACCCTAGAATAGAGATTTATCAAACTTGGAAATTTCCTATTGTCCTCCATTCCAATGGCATATCTTTTGGGGGGTGGGTGGGGCAGAGAGAGCTAGAGAACAAAAAGTGTTCCAGATGTCCACTGTCATAATATACACCAGTATATCATGGTGCAGACACACACACACACTGATGGACATGCAGTGGGACCAATCAGCATACACAACACCGCAGCCAATCACCAGTGAGAGCACACGCACTATAAAGACAGGGGACAGGAGAGTTCCCGCTCATTTCTAGTAGCAGCCAGCTCGGAGCACAGAGCTCACAGCCTGCAACACAGACATTCACCATGTGCTGAGTGCATCACCTGGTTAGGACTAGGCAAGGGTCAACAGTTAAAGCTGGTATTGCATTTACCCACAGTTGTATGTCAATGTAGTTAACCTTATAATAAAATAGAGTTGCACCACTTCCAGTATTGGTGACCGGTTTGTGATCCAGAACACCCAACACATCATCCACTATCCTTTGTTAGAAGGAATGCTCTGAAGGGCCAATTTTTAAGGTTATGTCCCCTTGTCCAGGATTCCACCCTGCTCACGGCTATCATTAAATACTTCCTCGCCATTTACCTTACCACCTCCCTTAATCACCTTAAATTTAAATTGTCCACTGTTTATCAACACCACATATGAAATTAATACGGGAAACCTCGTTGTGAATTACTGGTTGATAAGTGACCAGAAAGTTATCCACTTAGCTGAAGTGCTGGCTCTGTGATTATACATATTAAAAATTGCAATTTGGTTAAAATGCAAGATTAATGCAAACCTCAAATTATCGAGCAAACGCGGCAGAGCGAACATTATCTAGAGGCGATACTTGAATATTCAACACCTACATATGATTCATTGACAACCTTCGGCTTCAGTTAACGGAAGCATAATTTATCTACCCACAGGGCATGAAGTTTAAAAGGGTACACAGAGTCAGTGATGGACGATGTGACCTTTCTAATGTCACAAGCCACTAGGAATTTATGTTACGCGGCGGCAATACACCTGGCCAACAAGATACCAAGTCAAATCTAATTCATATATAAAAAACAAACCAATATATTAACAGTGCATCATCCCTTGGTCAATCACATTCATCTGCAAATCATTAAAAAGAAATTAAACTCATGATTTTCTCTTAAAGGATACTAATCTTGTTCAAGATTAGAGGCATTTGAAACAGAGGGCATACCAGCTACCGCACTGAGATTCTAACAAAATGTAGCATTTAAAGCGGTAATAAAATCCAAAATTCAAGATAACTTTTAGTTGGCATCCCAGTGCGTTCTGAGGGTGTGCAGCATCGACTGGAGGCACAGTTTGCCAGACGGGATGCTAAATGGTGCCTACGTGATCTGATCATAAAGGACTATTTGAGGAGGGGAATTCTCCGTGCTCTGGTGAACATTCCACTCCTAACCAACACCAAGTAAGCAAACCGGATGGTTTCAGTTTGCGGGACCTCGCATTACACTAAATAGCTGCTACAGTTTCATACACAACAGTGCGGTACTTCAGAGCAAACCCCAGAATGCACTCCATGACATTTGCAGGAGACAGAAGGCACCACATAAACTCTAATCTTTCTTCAAACAACAGGATTGGCACAGCTGATAAAACTTTTATTCTCAATACTGATTAAAGCTCGAAGAACAGCAGCGCCATAAATTAAAGCCACACTCCATGCTAGCTCCTATTGAAAATATTCTTCAACAGACTTCAAATCTGTTGAGCTCTCCACCTCTTCCTCATATACAGCTTACGCATTTGGGAAAATCGTTGCTGGAAGTCACCCAAGTGCTGCTCTCTAATCAAAGTTCTCTTGCCCACTCTTTTCAATCTTGATCATCTCCAGGACCGGGGCCTTCACCTAGGTTTCTCAATACAGAGATAAAATGCTCTGAAGAGTCGTCCGGACTCGAAACGTTAACTGTTTCTCTCTCCAGGGATGTTGCCAGAGCTGCTGAGTTTTTCCAGCACTTTGTTTTTATTTCAGAAACAAAACATGTTGTACAAAAAGGACTCCCCACTAGTGGTTAAAAGGTTCAAGTTGCGCACACGCTCCCCAAACCCCAATCTTGCAGGTCACTCCAGAGTTAAACTTCCAGAAGTTTCAGTTCCAGAACAACTTTGGGCGGCACGGATCAATACTGATGCTGCACAACTCCCGGGTCCCAGGTTCGATTTCCGGCTTGGGTCACTGTCTGTGTGGAGTCTCCACATTCCCCCCTGTCTGCGTGGGTTTCCTTCGGGTGCTCTGGTTTCTTCCCACAAGTCCTGGAAGACGTGCTGTTAGGTGAATTGGACATTCTGAATTCTCAGTGTACCCGAACAGGCGTCGGAATGTGGCGGCTAGGGGCTTTTTACAGTAACTTCTTTACAGTGTTAATGGAAGCCTACTTGTTACAATAAAGATTATTTTCAAAATTTAGAATCTGATATCCAATGCTGATACCTTAATGCTGCAACTAAAATAACAGATCTGCAAATGCTCAGTTCCAAACCTTCAAACAACTGGTTGAACTCCTAAAGTGTCAAAAACAGGGGGAAGAGCTTAAATAGTCATTGTTCTCTCGGGGACATCAGTCCCTCTACTTTTTAAACTTCTTTTTCTCCCCAGCACTTTATCTCTTCTCCATTCATACTTTTACCCTCAATAGCAAATTGAAACAGCGCTCCTCACCTTTTCCCAACTCCGCTGTCATCCCCGAGTACAGACAGCTCCATAAGGAATAATTCAAATTTGGGATCCTACCGAAGACCCATTGTAGCTTAGCGCATGCCAAAAAAAAACAAATACTCACTTCAAATATCAGCTGAGTCAGGGGAGACGCCAACCTTTGTGAACTCAAACTCCCAGGTGTTTTCTTTCAATTGTGATTCAGTGAGAAGCCAGTGAGGGGCAAAATTCAGAAGCCACAATGATTCGGGTGGGGGGGGGGGGGGGGGGGGAAAGAGAGAGAGAGAGAGAGAGAGAGAGAGAGAGAGAGAGAGAGAGAGAGAGAGAGAGAGAGAGAGAGAGAGAGAGAGAGAGAGAGAGAGAGAGAGAGAGAGAGAGAGAGAGAATAGGAATGACAACACGATCTAATAGTGCTGAGGTGATACTTCCAAAGCCAAAGCTGGGGCAGCACGGTAGCATTGTGGATAGCGCAATTGCTTCACAGCTCCAGGGTCCCAGGTTAGATTCCGGCTTGGGTCACTGTCTGTGCGGAGTCTGCACATCCTCCCCGTGCTTGCGTGGGTTTCCTCCGGGTGCTCCGGTTTCCTCCCACAGTCCAAAGATGTGCAGGTTAGGTGGACTGGCCATGATAAATTGCCCTTGGTGTCCAAAATTGCCCTTAGTGTTGGGTGGGGTTACTGGGTTATGGGGATAGGGTGGAGGTGTTGACCTTGGGTAGGGTGCTGTTTCCAAGAGCCGGTGCAGACTCGATGGGCCGAATGGCCTCCTTCTGCACTGTAAATTCTATGATAATCCATGATAAAATAAGAATCTAACACGGGAGGCCACCATTCTGCCCATCAAGTGCATGCTGGTCCTCTGTCGAGCAATCCAGTCAGTACCAACAGCCCCCCCTCCCCCCCAACATCTCCATCATCCCGAAAGTTTATTTCCCACAAACGCCTATCCCAATTTCCTTCTGAAATCATTGATTATCTCCGCTTCCATTAACCATGTAGACAACAAGCTCCAGGTTATTACCACTCACTTCAACTTGATGTATTTGGGTAAATATGTAATTAAACAACTAGGCTACATAATTGATGCTCAACTTCAATACATTACTTTTTCTTTGCTCTATACGGGTGGCATGGCGGCACAGTGGTTAGCACCGACGCCTCACAGCGCCTGGGACCCGGGTTTAATTCCGGCCTTGGGTGACTGCGTGGAGTTTGCACTTTCTCCCCGTTTCTGCGTGGGTTTCCTCCGGGTGCTCCGGTTTCCTCCCACATCCCAAAGACGTGCAGGTTAGGCGGATTGACCATTGTCACTTAGTAGCCAAAGGTTAGGTGGGGTCATGAAAATAGGGCCGGGGGAAATGGGCCTAGTGGGTGGCCTTTCAGAAAGTCGATGGGCCAAACAGCCTCCTTCTGCAATGTTGGGATTCTATGATTCTATCATTGATGAAAGTTGAAAAGGAGTTAGGTTTTTAAGAACTTCTAGTTGTACTTATTCAGGATTATACCGGTGTCTATTTATCAGCCAATCTGAAGTATATAATTCATGGAATCTACCTACTCCTGGAGAGGTCAACCTTTTGATGGCAGATACAGACCAATGCTTTAGAACTGCACTATACTGACCTGGGTTTCATGTAAATCAGCTGCCTTCAAACGTCTTGGGCAGTTAGGGAAAGGATCCATGGCCTTGGGCTTGGAGGAGGGGACTTCATTGCACGGGCCCAGCTTCTCCTCTGGGCCGGGTTACTACCTCCTGTTTGTTCTCCTCCTTCTCTTGCAACTTGTGCCCATTGAGTTTCTTGGGCATTGTCTCTTTTTGGGGGCTGCAGTTCTGAAAACTTCTGCATACAGCTGTGTAAATTCTGTGCGAATGTTGCAGAGGCTGGGCCATTGCTTCTCAAGCTCTCAGTATGTTGGTCTGAAATTGCCCAAATTTCAGATCACTTAAGTTATTAGAATACCTTTGAGTGGTGCTAGGAAAAGGTAAATGGCTTGGGCACCTAAATGTTATATGTAGGAGGGTGGGGAAGGAGAACAATGGGGTATATATTCATTTGAGGTTCTAGACAAATGTGGAGAGAGCAGATGGTGCAGTGAGCCCTCTTTTCAAGATGGCAACTGGAGGATGAGGATTCAATGGGAAGGGGTATCTTAAGTTCAGAAAGAAAAGGAGACAAAGTTCAGAAAAACGATGACTAGAATACTATCAATGAGATAAAGAAAAGGTGCCAGAGAAAAGAAAACTATCTGTTGTTTCCCAAAGGGAAGGGTCTTTGGAGAATCTCTCCTTCAAATACGACCCACCAAAACTTACATCGCAACCTCAAATACTAATAGAGACTAGCCAATTGTCTCCAAACAAAAAGAGTGTTTTCAGGATTTGAAATAATGTTGCCATGAGTAATCTTGGCGAGTGTATATTTTAAAATGCTACTGTGGAACTAAACAATCTTCTCAAAAGGGTTAATTTCGCAAGACTGCAGGCACGGCACGTACAGATTATATATTTCAGATGGGGCAACTGAGCGGTTGTGTGGGAAACAAGGACGAACAGTTTGACGCCCTGGCGATGGTTCATCCTGTTTGCAACAGCGACAGCTGGTCAGGTAGTCTTTCCCTAGGAGACACCCAGTGTTTGACTCAGAAACTTCGATGTCAAGCTTATGAACAAATAGTGGGGTGGAAAAGCTAAATGTAGCCCCATACCCAAAAAGATGTGCGAAGGATGGAATACAGGAGAGAGAATCCAGCGAAATTAGCACTAAATGAAGCAAGGCGGCCACTGTAATAAAGCAACATGGTTTGTTCACCATCGGTATATTATTGCACAAAGATAAGTGGAGCCAAGTCAAAGCCAATACTCTATGTTCACCTGATGCAAAATAAAACCGTTCAAATGATACACACCAATTCCCAACTCACCACAGCTGTGGGACCCCTAGTACAAACCTGCACTACACGATTAGTCAACAAATGCTGACACAGGAATTAGAGTCTGAAAATGCTACCGCCAGCATGGAGCACTGATGCATGGCCAGACAGCAGAGCAGGCACGAACCTCTGCGTAACATCTCATCTGGCTGATGGACATTTCAACAGTATACATTTGCGATGGGTTGAATTGTCTGCTTCAGCTCCTACCCATATCTAAATACTGCAGTCTGGAATATGTACATATAACCTGGCCTGGACATCTCCCAAAGACTCTAATAGGCCATTGCCAAAGCAAATCAGGTCGCACCATCAAAACAGGCCAACTCATCTATAAATCGGGTGTCTATGCCCCACTCAAGCCTTTTCCCAGCTTATTTCATCTCAACCCATCAACGCATCCTTTTTACTTTCCCCTTCATGTATATGACAATTATTCCTCAACCAATAATTGATGATCAGAGAATTTAGTGCAGGAGGCCATTCGGCCCATCGTGTCTACACCGGCCCTTACAAAGAGCACCCTACTGAAGCTCATAGATCTACCCTATCCCCGTAACCCAGTAACCCCCACGTAACATTTTTCGGACACTAAAGGCATTCTAGGGTGGCCAATCCACCTAACCCGCACATCTTTGAAATGTGGGAGGAAACCGGAGCACCCGGGGGAAACCCACACAGACACGGGGAGAACGTGCAGACTGACTCCGCACAGTGACCCAGCCGGGAATTGAATCTGGGACCCTGGAGCTGTGAAGCAACTGTGCTAACCACTATGCTACCGTGCTGCCCTTGTCCCATTGCTGATTGTGGGAGCTTGCTGTGCACAAATTGGCCACCATGTTTCCTACAGTGACTACAATCTATAATTTTTTATTTTATTTTTTAAAAAAGTGCTTCGGGACATGGGAGTTTGTAAAATATGCCACAGAAGCACATTCGTACTTGCTTTTTAAAAAAAAAAAAATCAGAAACACACGTGTATTTGGTACAAAGGAAAGCAAAATGCAAGAAAGTAGTTGGTAGCAGGGTTTTATTTGAGAAAAGTTTAACAAAAAAAAATATTAACCGCACTAGCGGGCTGCCAACTTCATATGTGGAAAAAAAATCAAAACTGTTTTGTTTACAGCACAGGAAACCTGCTCGCTCCTTCCCCCAGACCATGACAAATTTGGCACAAGGCTGACTGTACATACTGTACCCACAGGGTTGGCTCCAAGCCCAGGCTGGCACAGTGCCAGCTCCACAACAACAAGTGTCGTCAGCCAGAACAAGCCACAGGGAAGAGGGGGGAGGGAGCTGAAAAATAACCACCGCAAATGTACAGAGCACCACCACAGTTTGCTTTTTCTTTTCTAAAATTGCAGAAATTCCTCCTTTACGCCTCAAAGCAAGAGAGAGGTCACGTGATCCACGGTTACCTGAGTGCGAAAGCAGATGCATCCGTAGTCGTAAGCTGTCCAGGAAATGTTTGCCGCACAGTTCGCAACCATAGGTCCTCATCCCACTGTGCAGCTTCCTACAGATCAAGGTGGTGACCGAGGAGAGGGGGGGGAAAAGAGAGAGAAGAAAAGAGCATCAATAAACCACCGTAGAATGGGCAACTTCATCAGACATTGCTTCCTCCCCCCCCCACCCTTCCCACCACCATTTCATTATTCGCTCTTTCGGCACCTGCAGCAGTTGCTGATAAGCTGAGCTGTTTTGTGCTTTTTATTACATCACAGAACATAGTTGCGAGGCATTCGCAATCCACCATAGGGGAAATATAAAAGACACGTCAACTAACATGCTTCCATGTCGAGCGACACACTCAATTTGTCCCCCGAAATGGCTCCCAGCAACAAAGGCCAACCTGTAAAACACAAAATACTTCACATTTCGGGCCTATGGGGCTCAAGTGTGTTCGGCATGCATAAACGGTGGTTGGAAAGGAACAAAAATCTCAACTGGTGTGGCTGGATGTTTAGCAGCAGTTTGACTATACAGGGTAGTGTAACATCTCTACTCCTGCAGCTACTCAGGACGAGATCTGCAGCCTTACCAATATCATCAGTGTCGGACAGCAGTTGTCCTAAAAGGGGAATTCCCACGAGTGAGTGTGCCCAGGTCAAAACAGACGCAAATGATCCAAGACCGCATCTCGAAGTCACTCATGATGCTGCCGCTCTGAACCAGCAGCAAGAGACCTGACCAGAGGGAGGCTAAGCTGTAAGTAGTTTGGTCTCTTGGTGCCCTGTGAACTGCGCATGGTAGCACAGTGGTTAGCACTGTTGCTTCACAGCTCCAGGGTCCCAGGTTCAATTCGCGGCTTGGGTCACTGTCTGTGCGGAGTCTGCACATTCTCCCCGTGCCTGCGTGGGTTTACTCCAGATGCTCCGGTTTCCTCCCACAAGTCCCGAAAGACGTGCTATTTGAACATTCTGAATTCTCCCTCCGTGAACCCGAACAGGCGCCGGAGTGTGGCGACGAGGGGAATTTCACAGTAACTTCATTGCAGTGTTAATGTAAGCCTACTTGTGACAATAAAGATTATTATTATTAGCTTTAGAAAGAAGAGGGAGAGTAAAAGGGAAGATTGAAGAAACGTGCACCGGTCATGTTAACCGAGTGTAACCGAGAAGGCTGGCAGGTAAACAGATTGCTGGTAAATCCAGCCACTGTTGTAATTCAGGCAGTTCAGCAGCCAATTTTATGCACAAAATGTCCCGCAAGCAGTAAGATAAATGACCAAGTATTCAAAATTGTGGGGTTCTGGTCAGGGATAAATGCTGGAACTCTTCATAATTAACCTCCACAGAAGGCCAACTCTCCCTAATGGCTCCTTTCGACTCCGGTTTGGCTGGCATTACATTACTGACATTCCGTGCACAGAGGACCTACAAGATCCAGGAACTACCCCCCCCCCCCTAACAGCACCATGGGTGGACCTACACCGTGGACTGCAGTGGTTCAAGGCAGTGGTGTGCCGTCACTTTCTCAAGGGCAATTGGCAATGTAGGATGATCTTATTTTTCTTCCAAAAATAAGTACTCGGTCAGGTTGAAGAGGTGTCCAAAACCCTCTTTATTTTAAAAGTTTACTTAATACAATTGCAGAAGAACTGAATCAAAAGAAGTCATGTCAGACTACAGAGAAAAATCATTGAAACATTAACGCAAGAAGGTAACAAAAATGTTTCAAATAAATAATTTCTACAGCTGCTTCAAGAACTTCGGAAGGCTAGAATTCTCCTAATAATCAATCATACGATCATATTCATAAGAAAACTTATCTATTGTTTAGCCCCTGGTTCACTCTCACTGGTTCGAATTCTCAGCTGAGACCCCCCCCGTGATTCATTCAGAAAGGTGTCAATCACTTGACAGGCGATTGATTAATTAGGCATTAATCGCTTACTCCAAATTAATTATTTCCCTGACACAACACAGTTTCCCATGTATCCTCACCCCTCGTCAAAGTCTGTGCATCTTGTCTAGTCTAGTTATACTATGTTATTAGATTGTTGCAATTCTGCTGTGGATGTACCTTCGTATTGCTTCTTCAAGTATGCATATACAGTACATCTTTTGAAACATTTGTTAGTATCTATAGACAGTCATGGTCAAGGTTCAATAGTTCACTCATTTTCTATAAGTCAATTATACTTTTGCAGACTTTGTATTTTACAAGAGTCATTTCAGTATTTGTTTAGTTGATTTCTTAAAGGACCCCTAAATAATTGGTAAATCCAATATCTCCCCCTTTTCAGAGTTTCTTGTTATTTTCTTACAGGCAATAAATGCTGACCTATCCAGCAATGCCCAATACCCATGAGAACATTTTGAAACAGGGCAGCACGGTGGAGCAGTGGTTAGCACTGCTGCCTCACAGCGCCGAGGACCCGGGTTTGACCCCAGCCCGTGTGGAGTTTGCAAATTCTCCCAGTGTCTGCGTGGGTCTCACCTCCACAACCCAAAATGTGCAGGATAGGTGAATTGGCCACGCTAAATTGCCCCTTAAATGGAAAATAAAGAATTGGGTACTCTAAATTTATAAAAACTAATGGAGAACATTTAGTAAAAGCACAATGAGCTGAATCTTGTTCCAGGGACAGGGGTCTCAGATGCCAGCTCAGGAGCAGGTAAAACCCCAGCATTGTATCTTTCCAGCAAGGCTTGACAATATTACGTACCAACCAGGCAGTTATAATAATCGCTTATTGTCACAAGTGGGCTTCAATTGTGTTACTGTGAAAAGCCCCTAGTTGCCACATTCCGGCGCCTGTTCGGGTAGGCCGGGAGGGGAATTGAACCCGCGCTGCTGGCCTTGTTCTGCATTACAAGCCAGCTGTTTAGCCCACTGTGCTAAACCAGCTTGACTGGGTGGGGCAGTTAGAGATATTTGACTGAATTGGCAGGGCCAATTCCAGATTTGGCATACATGGTCTTATGAATCTTGGCTGTTCTGGTCTGGATCCACCCAAAAACAAAATCAAACTATGGTTAAGACCGAATCTTACGCCAATGGATAACTGTTCACAGAACCATACATGACACCTTCCCCCCACCCCCACCCCACCCCCCCCACCCCCTATTCTTCATCAACTTGTCAAATAATGAAAAACTCAACCACACAAACTGCCTCTTGAGAAAGACATTGCAACACATACTTAAATTTAAAATATTGCTGAAATAACCACAAAAGCAATGAGGCCAAGAAACCCAACCACAGTGTATTGCAATCGACTGCTCAAGGCCGGTATTGGAGAACATCGTGCACTGTCCTCCGAGGGAAATAAGAATTTCCCCAATTTTTTTTCCAAAGTTTCATCGGTTGGGTCTACAAATCAGAACCATGCTCGTAGCGCCAGCTATCTCAAAAGTGCTTCACAAGTGGAATTGTTTCTAGGCTTCAATGGCGCAATTAATAACTTGAACTCAAAAAATCTATTGCAGTAACGAGGGAATGCTGCACTGTTGAAGGTGCAGTCTTTTGGGTGAGGTATTAAACCAAGCCCGTCTAATTTCAACTGGATGTAAATGATTCCATTATTTTGATGTGCAGTAGGGGAGTCATCCGTGAGGTCCTGGCCAAACCTCAAATCAACATAAAAAAATAGATTACCTGGTCATTAACATGTCAGCACTTGTGGGAGCTTGCTGCAGATAAATTGGCTGCTACATTTCCCACATTACAACAGTGGCTACACTGCACAAGGCCATCAGCGTCTGTCAAGTACCTTGGGGCATCCCGTGGTGGTGGAAGGCGTTATTTGAAAGAGTTTTTTTTATTTTGCTTTCACAAATAGCCACTGTCCTCGCAGTAAATGCAGAGCTTTGATGGTATAAATTTGTATATTGGAGTAAGTTTGAATGGCTGCTGGCTCCATTCCACAAGAGCAACTACACAGGAAACTATTGCCTCTCCTGAACGCAATGTTCAACTGGGAGGAAGGTGAAGTCAGTGGAAGGTGAGGAATGGGGTGGGGCCTCCAAAGCCACATCATGACCCTTAACCCAACAAATGAACATGGTGCAAGTCATAGCCTCCACAAATCGCACCCAGGTTTTTATACAAATCACTCAAAAGCTCTCTCTTCAGCCACAATCAAGGCCTGGATTGATGGCTCCTTGACTTGTTTATTTTCACAGTTGGAGTGAGCACCAATGGTTACACATCAGTCTCTTAACAGCAATGCTCCTTTGAGTAATCAAGAAGTTAACTTAGCACACATATAACCGATGTCTCAGGCCAGAGGGTCACAGAATGGATTTCCAACATACAATCATAGAATTTACAGAGAAGGCGGCCATTCGGCCCATCGATTCTGCACCGGCTCATGGAAAAGAGCACCCTACTTAAGCCCAGGCCCACCCTATCCCCGTAACCCAGTGACCCCACTTAACCCAAGGGCAATTTAGCATGGCCAATCCACCTAATCTGCACATCTTTGAACTGTGGGAGGACACCCACACAGACACGGGGAAAACGTGCAGACTCCGCACAGAGTGACTCAAGCCAGGAATCAAACCCGGGTCCCTGGAGCAGAACATGATCGGCCGATTTCAACAGGGAGCCAATAAAAACAAATGAGAAAGTAATATGTTGATTGTAGACCCGACGTAGCTCTATTCAATTGGTTCAGGGACCCTTCAAAAGTGAAGGGGAGGGGAAAGAATAACCAACGAGCCATTGCTCATGGTAATCCAATGACCCCCACGATGGTCACTGTGAGGACGCCAAGGGAGGGCCAGAAGGGGCAGGACTGTGATGGAATTCTCAGTCAAAATGCCTGTTAATGGGTGAAGTTCACAGACGAATAATTACCAAGCCTACTTGAAGAAAGGGGAATCTATGGAAATGAAGGCCTGCTTCCAGTATGAATCAGCACATAAATTGAGAACTCATGCAGCAGGCATCAGGAGGGCCCAATATTCTCAAACACACATACTTCCAAGACAAAACGCAAGTGTTATTCTATTAATTATAGTCATGATTGCAAAAAGCTTTCAGGGGCTGATAATGAAAACTGCTCCCTCGAAACAAGATTTCTCCACTCCTCCCATTCACATGTTCTGGAGTGTCGGCTCGCAAATGTATTTTTAAAAAAAAAATATTTCTTTATTCTCCTCCTTTTTCACATTTTCTCCCAAATTTACACCCACCAACAATAAACAATAACCAGTACCAAATATGTCAATCCCCATATCAATAACAACGATCCCATCCTCCCACCAAACATTAGCCCGCATGTTCCCACAAATGACAAAAAGGAATTAGGGATCACCCATAGTCGCCATTAACACACACCGTCCCCCCCTCCCCCCAACCCTCCCACCCACACGCCCCTACTAATGTTCGATGTTATCCAGTTCTTGAAAGTGCATAATGAATAATGCCCATGAATTGTAGAACCCCTCCATCCTTCCCCTCAGTTCAAATTTAACCTTCTCAAGATTCAAGAATTCCAACAGGTCCCCCCGCCACGCCAGGGCACAGGGTGGAGAGGCTGCTCTCCAACCTATCAGTATCCACCTTCAGGCGATCAACGAGGCAAAGGCTACAACATCTGCTTCTGCACCCATTTCCAAAACTTGCTGGTCCAACACACTGAATATGGCCTCCCGAGGGCCCGGGTCCAGTTTCACGTGCATCACTTTAGAAATTACCCGAAAAACCTCCTTCCAGTAATCGTCTAGCTTTGGACAGGACCAAAACATATGAACGTGATTAGCGGGGCCCTCCCCGCAACGTTCACACACATCTTCTACTCCTTAAAAGAATCGGCTCATCCTCGCCCTCGTGAGGAGTGCTCTGTATACCACCTTCAGCTGTACCAGCCCCAACCTCGCGCACGAGGTGGAGGCGTTCACTCTCTGGAGCACCTCACACCAGAACCCCTCCTCCATATCCTCTCCCATCTATTCCTCCCACTTTGCTTTGATCCCTTCCAGTGGTGCCTTCTCCTCTTCCAAAATAGCCCCGTAAACCGCTGACACTACCCCCTTCTCCAGTCCCCCGGTCGTCAGCACCTCCTCCAGCAATGTGGAGGCCGGCTCCACCGGGAAGCTCTGTATCTCCTTTCTGGCAAAATCTCGAACCTGCATGTATCTAAACATTTCCCCCTGCTCCAGCCCATACTTTGCTTCCAGCTCCTTCAGTCCTGCAAACCGACCCCCAAGAAACAAATCTTTTAGTGTTTTAACCCCCTTCTCCTCCCATTTCCGAAAATTTCCATCCCACCTCCCTCTCAAATCTGTGGTTCACCTGAATCGACATTTCCCTTGACCTTGCCCCCAAGCCAAAGTGTTGGCGAAACTGCCTCCAAATTCTCAATGAAGCTATTATTACCGGACTCCCAGAGTACTTTCCCGGAGCTATCGGGAACGGCGCTGTTGCTAGTGCTTTCAATCCCGACCCCCTGCACAAACTCTCCTGCATTCTGACCCACTGGGAATCAATCTCTCTGACCCAGCTCCGCACTTTCTCCACTTTCGCCGCCCAGTAGTAATACATCAGGTTCGAAAGATCCAAACCCTCGCAAATGTATCTTTAACCATCAGTTTTTATAGCACAGGATACAGCAACATGGAACAGCAGAGATTATGGGTTAGCCTACAGCCATCTCCTTTGATGACAGGCTGCACTGTGCCAGGATTCCGAGGCCTCCATAAATACTGCGCCATTGACCGTCTTAAGGAGGTGTTTGAAGCAAGGCAACCTGGGTTGCTACTCCTGGTACCAAAGCGCATTGGAATGGGCACCTTCGGGAGAGAAATGAGAGAAAACAGGACACATTGCATCCTTGCACCCATCTGAACAATTCTGATAAAGGGGCAAGGCAGGCCCACCCGAATCAACATCGCATCATCGGGGTTATCACATTGCGGCTTGCGGGAGTTTTCTCTGTGTAAATTGACTGCCGCTGTTTCCCCACATAACAATGACTACACTTCAAAGATACATTGGCTTTGAAGAAATTGGAGATACCTGTGTCACGACAGGCACTATATAAATGCAAGTTCTTCCTTTCATTTTCACACCTGTGGGTCCTGCCTCATTACAACAACATTTCCAAAGAAGGCGTCCAGAGGCATTCTGGAAACAAGGAACTCAGGTGATGCAAAATGGGTTACAATGGGGATAAAGGGTTAAAAAAGTAATAATTGCTGCAAGTTATTCCATTATCAGAGAGAAATAGATGTTGAAAATCCATAACTGATCGGTCCAGATCCAGCCCCATCTTTCCCGTTCGAATACAAGACCATCTTACAATAACATTCTGTGTTCAACATTGCAATTCGCTTCTCGAAAAGAAAATGAACACCCTACCACTGGGAGTTTATGAGTTATATGGTTCCCACTTGTAATTCTCAGCTGGGGATTTGTTCAAGAACACTATGTTTGTTGGATCAGCGTAAGAAAATATTGAGCGAATCCAGACTAATGTGCTGCAAATAACTCGATTCCAGTCCAAATTGGAGTTTGTACAATTCTGTGTGTGCAAGAAATGGAACTCTGTTCTGATGCGCCTGGAAATATGCCAAATCCACAGCTCCCGACTCAACTGGGGTACCTAATGGAATCAGGTTTGCTCCCAAAGGCCATTCCTCACCTTCCGAGACATCTCACACAAACCTTCCGAATAAAGGGCAGCATCTCTTAAACAGGTCATCCTATCACTAATCACACTGCCATTTGGGAAAGCCGGAAAGATTGACTACATTTCAACAATTCCTCACTGGCTGGAAGGCATTTTGGGACAACCCAGGGGGAAATGAGGAGAGCTCTTTTTTTTAAGCATATAATTATGATCTGGAATGCAATGCTTTAAAGAGGGTGGCAGAAAGAGATTTCAGAGAGAAAACTGGACACGGTTAAGAGTTAGAAAATGTCAGGGCGACGGGGACAGAGCAAGAAGTCGGAATAATTGAATAGCTCTTTCAAAAAGGCAGCATAACACAATGGGCCAAATGATTTCTGTGCTGTAAGATTCAAGCATGTCCTTTCAAGACCCAAGCTGTAATAAGAAAGCAGTTTTGAACTCTTTCGCTCAGTTTAAGGCTACATATTATGAAGACTTCACACGCTCATCAATACACTATGCTGACTTCATTATTTTGGGAACAACAAAATGTCTTACAAAAATATTGCCAGAGAGAGAGCTGAAAAATCAGAACAATGGGTTACTACATTTCAACCATCCTTGGAAATAGCAAAATCAATACCATATTGACTGGCTTATTTCATTTTAAATTGATCAGACAACCGCAGGGGATCGATTCAGGTCATGATACGGAATGTGCCTGCAGTTGTAATTACAGTTGTTAACATGGTTAATTGTGTCATCTGGTCAGTTTCTTACTCACTCAAATGCATTTTCCACATTCAGTCTCTCCCTCTCCTCTCTCTCTTCTCTCCCCCCACCTTCCCTCTCTCTGTGGTCCAGATTGGAATTTGCCAGCCAACATTCAGTTTCAGGAACCATACAGAGCCCAATTGGTATCGTCCCGATGGGGTGAAAGATGCATTAAAAGGTGCATGCAGGGCGGCACAGTGGCACAGTGGTTAGCACTGCTGCCTACAGCGCTGAGGACCCGGGTTCGATCCCGGCCCCCTATCAGTGTGGAGTTTGTACATTCTCCCCGTGTCTGCTTGGGTCTCACCCCCACAATCCAAAGATATACCCCTTTGGATACTGTCGGGGGGGATAGCCTATCAGGGGAAAACAGCAGCAGCCAGAGCAGTGGCACCACGGCTGGCTCTGATGTTCAGAAGGGAGGGTCAAAGCGCAGAAGAGTAATAGTTATAGGGGACTCTATAGTCAGGGGAACAGATAGGCGCTTCTGTGGACGTGAAAGAGACTCCAGGATGGTATGTTGCCTCCCTGGTGCCAGGGTCCAGGATGTCTCCGAACGGGTAGAGGGAATCCTGAAGGGGGAGGGCAAACAGGTAGAGGTCGTTGTACATATTGGTACTAACGACATAGGCAGGAAGAGGCATGAGGTCCTGCAGCAGGAGTTCAGGGAGCTAGGCAGAAAGTTAAAAGACAGGACCTCGAGGGTTGTAATCTCGGGATTACTCCCTGTGCCACGTGCCAGTGAGGCTAGAAATAGGAAGATAGAGCAGACAAACACGTGGCTAAACAGCTGGTGTAGGAGGGAGGGTTTCGGTTATCTGGACCACTGGGAGCTCTTCCGGGGCAGGTGTGACCTGTATAAGATGGACGGGTTGCATCTAAACCGGAGAGGCATAAATATCCTGGCCGCGAGATTTGCTAGTGTCACACGGGAGGGTTTAAACTAGTATGGCAGGGGGGTGGGCACGGGAGCAATAGGTCAGAAGGTGAGAGCGTTGAGGGAGAACTAGGGAATATGGACAGTGTGGCTCTGAGGCAGAGCAGACGGGGAGAAGTTGCTGAACACAGCGGGTCTGGTGGCCTGAAGTGCATATGTTTTAATGCAAGGAGCATTACGGGTAAGGCAGATGAACTTAGAGCTTGGATTACTACTTGGAACTATGATGTTGTTGCCATTACAGAGACCTGGTTGAGGGAAGGGCAGGATTGGCAGCTAAACGTTCCAGGTTTTAGATGTTTCAGGCGGGATAGAGGGGGATGTAAAAGGGGAGGCGGAGTTGCGCTACTTGTTCAGGAGAGTATCACAGCTATACAGCGAGAGGACACCTCAGAGGGCAGTGAGGCTATATGGGTAGAGATCAGGAATAAGAAGGGTGCAGTCACAATGTTGGGGGTATACTACAGGCCTCCCAACAGCCAGCGGGAGATAGAGGAGCAGATAGGCAGACAGATTTTGGAAAAGAGTAAAAACAACAGGGTTGTGGTGATGGGAGACTTCAACTTCCCCAATATTGACTGGGACTCACTTAGTGCCAGGGGCTTAGACGGGGCAGAGTTTGTAAGGAGCATCCAGGAGGGCTTCTTAAAACAATATGTAAACAGTCCAACTAGGGAAGAGGCGGTACTGGACCTGGTATTGGGGAATGAGCCCGGCCAGGTGGTAGATGTTTCAGTAGGGGAGCATTTCGGTAACAGTGACCACAATTCAGTAAGTTTTAAAGTACTGGTGGACAAGGATAAGAGTGGTCCGAGGATGAATGTGCTAAATTGGGGGAAGGCTAATTATAACAATATTAGGCGGGAACTGAAGAGCATAGATTGGGGGCGGATGTTTGAGGGCAAATCAACATCTGACATGTGGGAGGCTTTCAAGTGTCAGTTGATAGGAATACAGGACAGGCATGTTCCTGTGAGGAAGAAAGACAAATACGGCAATTTTCGGGAACCTTGGATGACGAATGATATTGTAGGCCTCGTCAAAAAGAAAAAGGAGGCATTTGTCAGGGCTAAAAGGCTGGGAACAGACGAAGCCTGTGTGGCATATAAGGAAAGTAGGAAGGAACTTAAGCAGGGAGTCAGGAGGGCTAGAAGGGGTCATGAAAAGTCATTGGCAAATAGGGTTAAGGAAAATCCCAAGGCTTTTTACACTTACATAAAAAGCAAGAGGGTAGCCAGGGAAAGGGTTGGCCCACTGAAGGATAGGCAAGGGAATCTATGTGTGGAGCCAGAGGAAATGGGCGAGGTACTAAATGAATACTTTGCATCAGTATTCACCAAAGAGAAGGAATTGGTAGATGTTGAGTCTGGAGAAGGGGGTGTAGATAGCCTGGGTCACATTGTGATCCAAAAAGACGAGGTGTTGGGTGTCTTAAAAGATATTAAGGTAGATAAGTCCCCAGGGCCGGATGGGATCTACCCCAGAATACTGAAGGAGGCTGGAGAGGAAATTGCTGAGGCCTTGACAGAAATCTTTGGATCCTCGCTGTCTTCAGGGGATGTCCCGGAGGACTGGAGAATAGCCAATGTTGTTCCTCTGTTTAAGAAGGGTGGCAGGGATAATCCCGGGAACTACAGGCCGGTGAGCCTTACTTCAGTGGTAGGGAAATTACTGGAGAGAATTCTTCGAGACAGGATCTACTCCCATTTGGAAGCAAATGGACGTATTAGTGAGAGGCAGCACGGTTTTGTGAAGGGGAGGTCGTGTCTCACTAACTTGATCGAGTTTTTCGAGGAGGTCACTAAGATGATTGATGCAGGTAGGGCAGTAGATGTTGTCTATATGGACTTCAGTAAGGCCTTTGACAAGGTCCCTCATGGTAGACTAGTACAAAAGGTGAAGTCACACGGGATCAGGGGTGAACTGGCAAGGTGGATACAGAACTGGCTAGGCCATAGAAGGCAGAGGGTAGCAATGGAGGGATGCTTTTCTAATTGGAGGGCTGTGACCAGTGGTGTTCCACAGGGATCAGTGCTGGGACCTTTGCTCTTTGTAGTATATATAAATGATTTGGAGGAAAATGTAACTGGTCTGATTAGTAAGTTTGCAGACGACACAAAGGTTGGTGGAATTGCGGATAGCGATGAGGACTGTCTGAGGATACAGCAGGATTTAGATTGTCTGGAGACTTGGGCGGAGAGATGGCAGATGGAGTTTAACCTGGACAAATGTGAGGTAATGCATTTTGGAAGGGCTAATGCAGGTAGGGAATATACAGTGAATGGTAGAACCCTCAAGAGTATTGAAAGTCAAAGAGATCTAGGAGTACAGGTCCACAGATCACTGAAAGGGGCTACACAGGTGGAGAAGGTAGTCAAGAAGGCATACGGCATGCTTGCCTTCATTGGCCGGGGCATTGAGTATAAGAATTGGCAAGTCATGTTGCAGCTGTATAGAACCTTAGTTAGGCCACACTTGGAGTATAGTGTTCAATTCTGGTCGCCACACTACCAGAAGGATGTGGAGGCTTTAGAGAGGGTGCAGAAGAGATTTACCAGAATGTTGCCTGGTATGGAGGGCATAAGCTATGAGGAGCGATTGAATAAACTCGGTTTGTTCTCACTGGAACGAAGGAGGTTGAGGGGCGACCTGATAGAGGTATACAAAATTATGAGGGGCATAGACAGAGTGGATAGTCAGAGGCTTTTCCCCAGGGTAGAGGGGTCAATTACTAGGGGGCATAGGTTTAAGGTGAGAGGGGCAAAGTTTAGAGTAGATGTACGAGGCAAGTTTTTTACGCAGAGGGTAGTGGGTGCCTGGAACTCACTACCGGAGGAGGTAGTGGAGGCAGGGACGATAGGGACATTTAAGGGGCATCTTGACAAATATATGAATAGGATGGGAATAGAAGGATACGGACCCAGGAAGTGTAGAAGATTGTAGTTTAGTCGGGCAGTATGGTCGGCACGGGCTTGGAGGGCCGAAGGGCCTGTTCCTGTGCTGTACATTTCTTTGTTCTTTGTTCTTTGTTCTTTGTTATGTGCAGGGTAGGTGGATTGGCCACGCCAAATTGCCCCTTAATTGGAAAAAAAAATAATAGGGTAATCTAAATTTTTTTTTAAAGGGTGCATGCAAAACCACTTCTGAAGAGATGTGGAAAAATGGCAGAATGTGATGTCAGTGAGGCAGGGAAAAGAGGGGCCTGGCCAAGAGGGCGGAAAAACATGCGTGCACATAGCGCTCCGACTACCTTACGCCTCAACCTGCACTGTGGCAAAATGAAGTACTTTTTGAAGCGTCATCACGGTTGTAATGCTGGAAACACGACAGCCAGCTTTCACACAGCAAGATCCCACAAACTGAAATGTGATCATCACCGGGTGGCCCACGTTGTCGTGACGTTGATTGAGGGAATAAATATTGGCCAGGAGACCAGGAGAACCCCTCGCGCTTCTGGGGAGTGCCACAAGATCTTTTACAATCGACTCGAGCAGACAGACGGGCCCTCAGTTTAACTTCTCATCCTAAAGACTGCACGCGAATCTCAAATGTTCCAAAAATTGTACCATATTCTGGACAAATGCCTAGGTGATGCACAAGTGTTGCGACAGTGTGGACTGTGCTAAAACACATTTGGGCAGCGCAGTAGCACAAGTGGCTTCACAGTGCCACGGTCAGGTTCACATACCCGCTGGGTCACTGTCCGTGCGGAGTCTGCACGTTCTCCCCGTGTCTGCGTGGGTTTCCTCCGGGTGCTCCGGTTTCCTCCCACAGTTCAAAGACGTGCAGGTTAGGTGGATTGGCCATGATAAATTGCCCTTACTGACCAAAAAGGTTAGGAGGGGTTATTGGGTTACGGGGATAGGGTGGAAGTGAGGGCTTAAGTGGGTCAGTGCAGACTCGATGGGCCGAATGGCCTCCTTTTGCACTGTATGTTCTATATGGGGGATCTAGGAGAAGGAGTGGGGGGGGGGGGGGGGGGGAGGAGAAAGAGAGAGAGAATGTGGAGGTGGTAACTATTTTCCCCAGCCTCACAATGATACAATGTGCGGTGCTAATATAAGTATGCCTTTTCCTATGAAAAGCATGGGGAGATGCACTGGGCTCAAAGCCAGTGCTATTTAATTAAACAAAACTAAGAAAACATGTCCCTTTTTAGGAGGGTAATAACCTTTAGAAAACCATCACAAAACCAAATGATGAAATGAATATTGCTCCTCACACTCTCTGCGCCAACTCTCGCCCTACAGACCGCATCCAACCTTGGTCAGTAGATCATTGGTAGCTTTCCCAGTTGAGTTTGATTTGTAAATGCACAACACACAAAATTATATGTTGGAAGGCAAGAGTTTGCAGCCAGCCAGGTAAACTCCAATTATCCCTGATCCGTGTTGTTACTCCAAGCTGGCAATGTGCCGATATTAAAAAATCAGTTATGGATTTGAAAATGAGGGCGAAAGTGAGGAAGCATGGAGTGAAGTATTCTTTCCTTAAAACGGTGGCCGTGAAAAAGGAATGGCCACTGCAGTCTTCGCATACTTTAGACCTACAGGGTAAACCTTCCCAAGAAGGGATTGCGGAGAACAAACAAACACCCAATACAGTCTGGGCCTCTGGCAAGCTGCAAGTAATTAAGTGGGCCTGTAAAGAGCCAAGGAGAGGACTTCAAAGGGGCAGTAACTTCTGTAACGGCCTCCCTCTCATTTTCGCCCCCGCCCCCCCTCCCCCCGCCCCTCCTAAAGCAGTTCCCAGCCATGTACGTTGCAGTGCACTGCTCTCATCAACATGGTTTTGTTAAAAAGTGTGTTAGAGCTAGTCATAAAGATGCCTGATGCAGCAAGGGAGACGAATACAACATACCTCCCTTTAATTTGACTGTGAAGATGTAATCCCCAAACCGCCACCTCCCCCCAATGTAGTCATCCCCACAACTCATTTTTCCTACCCATCATCACCTGAAGATACTGAATCATGCTGAGTTATGGAATGAGGATGCCAATCCTCCACAATTGTCCTCAAGTCTCATGGAATTAAAGATTGATCTCTAATACACTGCAGCCAGCATAATTCAGGAGAAAAAAAAATCATCAGTGGATTAAACAAAATTGGGCACTTTTTTCATTCTCTTCAAATATTTTACTTTATTGGTTATCAAAATATTGGACAGAGAGCGGGGCAAATAGTTGCTTCATGCACAGGTCAAGGTGAGCAAGAAAGCTATCCCCTTTCCAATTGGTTGGGGCAGGCATTGTGCCCAGATAATGGACCAATGGCAAGTGTGTATTGTACGGACAAATAATAATAATAGCTTATTGTCACAAGTAGGCTTCAATTAAGTTACTGTGAAAAGCCCCTAGTCGCCACATTCCGGCTCCTGTTCAGGGAGGCCGGTAGGGGAATTGAACCCGCGCTGCTGGCATTGTTCTGCATTACAAGCCAGCTATTTAGCCCACTGTGCTAAACCAGCCCCTCAAAGACAGAGCAGGAAGTCATGTGATTAAACCACCATGAATACTCCCAACCAGACTTGGCAACCCAAGTAATGAATGACACCTATGCTGTGCTGCCTTGATCCTTTTTCCAATTGGCCTTCCTTATTTGTGAAGACGGGAGACACCGAGAATATACTATCCCACTATTGGATGCATGTTTGAGGTCACCCCACACCTACAAAGTTTCCCAACATGGACTATAGGCACCAGGGCAAATTGCACTCCTGCGAGAGCAGAGCAAGGAATGATTCTGATCGTTCTGGTTCAGAACCACATCGAGTGATAGCTCCGCTTAAATGTTTACTGAGAAAAGTCAGCATTTCTTGTACTGCATAGAGATGCTGCTATTCAGAGTGCTTCAACAGAAATGACCACAATTACCGTATGCATCCCTTGTATTAGCATAACTAGGATATAATACGAACACTTGAGTAACTCACTTACGCGAGATTTAAACCCAACCCATGCATAAGTGATCTCTGATGAAGAGTCAGCCAGACTCAAAACATGCCGGTTAGGTGGATTGGCCATGCTAAATTGCCCCGAGTGTCCAAAAAGGTGAGGAGGGGTTATTGGGATAGGGTGGAAGTGAGGGCTTAAGTGGGTCGGTGCAGACTCGATGGGCTGAATGGCCTCCTTCTGCATTGTGTCCTATGTTAGCTCCGTTCTCCACAGAGGCTGTCAAACCTGCTGAGATTTACCAGCATTTTCTGTTTTTGTTTCAGATTCCAACATCTGCAGTAATTTGCTTTTATCACCAAAGTTCTCGGCTATTTCTTACCAAACTCCTGAGCTTATGCCTAGAGGCAAAACGTCAGAGCATCTGCTCAGAGACATCCAGAATGACAACGCATGTCCAAATTAGGACTTAAAAATGACAACCCCATGATATTAGTGTTTGTATCCTTCTCCGTGGTGGAAGTCTCTAGGGGTAGGAATGGCTTTTCGTGATGCAATGTAAGCCGGGAGTGTGATTGAATACTCTCCCACTTATTGCTCATCCAGACAACGATTAAGAAGCTTCACACCATCCAAGGCGCAGCAGCCAACTTGATTGGCACCCCATCCACACTACCTTCAACATTCACTCCCTCCACCAGCAGCACACAGTGAGAGTGGCGTGGACCATCTAGAAAATACACCAACAATTGGCCAAGGCTTCTTCGACAGTACCTTCCAGACCCACAGCCTCTATCACCCAGAAAGACCAGGAAAGCAGGCACATGGGAACCCCAGCACCTGTAAGCTCTCCCCCCCCTCCCCCCCCCCCCCCCCCCCCCCCACCTCCCGAGTCACACATCATGCTGACTTTGAACTACGTTGCTGTTGATTCATCACCAAAATTCTGCAACTTCTTCCCTCTGACAGCACTTGTCCAAATGGACTATCGCAGTGCAAGAAGGCAGCTCACCACCATGTTCTCGAGGGCATTTAGGGATGGGCAAAAATCGACCCTGCCAGCAACACCCATAAGAAAATAAATCTGATAGGTCATATGTACCAGAGCCACCGCACTGCATTGGTAATAGAGAAAGTTTGCAACAGTCCAGTGACAAGAGTTAACCATTTCTCCACCTGCTGCATCTTGGGAGTGTTGTACTTTTCTTCTATTAGCATATTGCGAACATCTGCCAGGTGAAGGTAAGAGGGAGGATAGAGAAAATAGAGGATACGCAGATACTTAGCGAAGAAGTCACATGACGTGTGAAGAATATGGTCAGGCTAAACCAGCAAAGTTTTGAGGAGACTTGAATGGAAAGTTTTCAACTCAGCCGGACGAGAGGAGAAGTATGGTTAGGTTGGGGAGGAGGATGGCCATTGACCTAATACATGTTCCAATCTGATTCACAGTTAACAGGAGCTGGCAGCTTTGGAGAAAAGATTCCAGAGAGTGTAAATCAGTTGTGTCTGTGGGACAGGGGAGCTCGATAGACAAACAAGAGGCCAGTGTCAGTAGACCAAAAGGCCTCAGCAGTCAAGAGTGGGTAAAAGCAATGTGACGGCTCACTGGGGTGAGCTGGAGGTGTAAGAAAGTCCAGAGAGAGCAAGAGGGCAGGAATTATGTTCTGTGGTACAAATGATAATTAACTGCAGTGTAATTAAACACAAGATAACATTTTTTTCACTGGAGGCAATTTAAAGCTGCAATTCAATTGTGTAGGCTTGCATTCTCCAAGTTTGTCAACAACAGGACAATCTGGAGATTGAATTACAGTCTTAAATTCCCTGACCTGATATTAATTACTTCACAAAATGTACAATAATTTAATAACATCCTTCCTGCTCGTCTCTTGGTTGTGCCGGAGAGGACCAGATAGAGTGTTTTCTGATTGCTCATTAACTTTCAATAAAATGATTCAACATCCATTAGAACCCATTCCATCAATGCTCGTGGCCATCCTCCCACTTAATACTCCTCCTCGGCTCCAAATACAAGATCTGACATGGTCTTTTCCCTCCCTCAATCTCACTGTGCTGCAATCAAGCCCCTTTGCACCAGCTCTCACTCAAGCTCGCTCTTTGCCAAGATCTCAAAATTGTGGTACTCCACACCTCCACCTTCCGGCCTTCTAAAACCCAAAGCTTTGCAACAATATGACCTGCTGTACCTGCCATTTCCCACAGACTTTGGCCTTCAACTTTGGTGCTGCTGGGCAGCCAAAGGGCATGACCCCCAATCCCGTCATGGCTTTCTGAATCACTCAGAAAATCAAACCACAAGATATCCAATAAGCAGGATCAAATCACCAGGATGTTCAGCTAAGCTGATTACAGTGCATGTACATGGTAAATGAACAGTCAGGATTATTCATCACCTCAGTTGCAGCATTATGCAGAGTAAACTCACAGAGCCTCGACATTAAACGGCACATATATCAATACCGGGAGAACTTGTAAATGAAATTTCAACACTCTTGGAGGTCTACAGCACAGAAAAGGCCCTTTTGCTCGTCACTCCTTCGCCGGTCAAAAACAACCACCTAACTAGTCGAATTCCACTTTCCAGCACTTCGTCCATAGCCTTGTATGCCTTAGCATCGCAAGTGCACATCTAAATACTTAAATGTCATGAGGGTCTCTGCCTCCACCACTCTTTCAGACAGCAAGTTCCAGACTCTCACCACCCTCTGGATAAATAAGCTTTTCCTCACATCCCCCCTAAACCTCCTGCCCCTTACCTTAAGTCCATGCTCCCCGTTCATTGATCCCTCCACCAAGGGGAAACATTTCTTCCTGTATACTCTATCTATGCCCCTCAATCATCTCAATATCATGTTCCTCCTCTCAGTCTTGCCTGCTCCAAGGCAAACAATCCAAGTCTATCCAATCTCTCTTCATAACCAAACCTCTCCAGCCCAAGCAGCATCCTGGTAAATCTCCTCTGCAATTAGATTCCAGAATTGCACACTAACTATGGCCTTACTAATGTTTTATACAGTTCCAGCATAACCTCCCTGCTCTTATGCCTCAGCTAATAAAGACAAGTATACCAAATGCCTTCTTAACCACTGTATCCACCTGCTCTGCTACCTTAAGGGACCGATGTACATGCACACCAAGGTCCCTCTGATCCTCGGTGCTTCCCAGAGTCCTGTTTTTCATGTATTCCCTTGCTTTCTTTGTCCTGCCCAAGTGCATCACCTCACACTTATCCAAATTGAACTCCATTTGCCACTGATTAGCCCATCTGACCAGATGCCTTAACCAAGGCATTAAGCAGTACATCTGAAATTACATTTTCCCTTAAAATTGAGATAAAAGCAATTTTATAAACATGTGAAGCATCTGTGCACTGCAACCACACAGAACGCACATCAAGGACACCAAGACCTAGTGTTGAAGCTGTAGCAACCCTAAGGAATGAAATTAGTAAATGAATAATGAATGGATGAGTGTTTTTGACATAGTTCAACATGGGGTATTGATCATGACCCATCCAACGGGCAAATATTATTTTCTTGTGATAATATGCGGGGTGTTTGAGTGTTTTGTATTGATGTTTTACAAGTACAACATTTTGATGCATTTAAGGAAAATAATGCAAGGAAGAAAGGAAACAAATAGTCTGTATTAGCCTTTGGAGGGTGGTGGGTAGAAGCTGGCACGAGCATAAACACCACCATGGACTTGTAGGGCCAAATGACCCATTTCTGTACTGATGACACTTTGGAACACAATGCAGGCCCAGTTATACTGGAACAGGGACACCATACAGCGAGTGACTGAGACAAGTAGAGTCACTCTCTTTGGTGCAAAGCCTTCAAAGAAACAACTTGCATTTATATAATCCCTTTAACATGGCAAACCATTTCAAGGTTCTTATCAAGAGTGTCATCAAACAAGAATTGACACCAAGCCAAAGTGGGCAATATTAGGACAATTAAGACGGAGATGTGGAAATATTACTTCACTCAGGGTTATGCATCTTTAGAATTCTCTCCTGCGCAGTGCCATGCACGTGCCATCATCATAATTGTCACAAGTAGGCTTAGATTAACACTGCAACGAAGTTACTGTGAAAAGCCCCTAGTCGCCACATTCCGGCGTCTGTTCGGGTACACAGAGGGAGAATTCAGATTGTCCAATTTGTCATGATTTGCAGACACACACAATGATATACAGACAAGCAGCTAATGGACACCGAGAACGGGACATGACCAATAAGCAGGCAGGACACTCAGGGGTGGGACCTGACTATAAAAGACACGAGGCACTCACACTCCGCCTCTTTCCACTGATGAACATCTAGAGAGTCAGTCAAGGGTGTTGTTACAATCTCACAACTCCACCACGTGGCTAAGAGCTAGTCTGGTTCAGTCAGACAGAGTAACCACACTTAAGTTAGCAGAGAGTCGAACTCAGAGAACTGCTCTATTAGTTCAATAAACCTGATTGAACTAACTTCAAGGTCTGGAGTATCTTTCCGATCTAAGCTGCATCCAGTTGCAACTCTCCGTGATCCAAGGTTGGCAGCGACCTCTTTCATGCAGTGTACCAGTGTATCTAACATGACACAATTCACCGAACAAGCACATCTTTCGGGACTTGTGGGAGGAAACCGGAGCACCCAGAAGAAACCCACGGGGAAAACGTGCAGACTCCGCACAGACAGTGACCCAAGCCGGAATCGAACCTGGGACCCTTGCACTGCAAAGCAACAGTGCTAACCGCTGTGCTACCATGCCGCCCAGACCCCCTAGGTGTATGGAGCTAGGGCAGTGAAGTAGAATAGAGGTCAAATGTCAGCCATGACCTACTGAAGGCTCAAGAGGCCAGATGGCCTACCCCTGTACGGTAGCACAGTAGTTAGCACTGTTGCTTCACAGCTCCAGGGTCCCAGGTTCGATTCCCGGCTTGGGTCACCGTCTGTGCGGAGTATGCACATTCTCCGTGTCTGCGTGTGCTTCCTCCGGGTGCTCCGGTTTCCTCCCACAAGTCCTGAAAGACGTGCTTGTTAGGTGAATTGGACACACTGAATTCTCCCTCTGAGTACCCAAACAGGTGCCCGAGTGAGACTAGGGGATTTTCACAGTCACTTCATTGCAGTGTTAATGTAAGCCTACTTGTGACAATAAAAGATTATTATATTTCTGATTTCATGTGACCAAAGAGGGAGGTTTGTCTTGAAAAGTGGAGTGGCAGGGATTGGGTTTAGAGTGTGCCACAAGTGAAGAGGTCAGATTTGGAGAAATGCAGAGCTATTAAGAGGACGTTACAGCAAGGTAGACATGTGAGAAATAACAAACGAGAGCTAAACAGGGAAAGGAAAATAAATGCAATACTTCACCTTAAAAAGTCAACACTGTTCAGTTCTGCTCCAGGTTTGGAACTGACAGAGCAAAGTTCACAGAACTGCATCCAATTACCTTATGATTTACTGATGGTAGGCTCAAAACAGAACTGAACTGCAGTCAGTTTCAATCCCATCCCAACAAAGCTACTAGAATTCCCCCCACAAAAAATTCAAATGACATGCATAGAATTTTGAAATGCCACACTCAGTAAATTTCAGTGCGAATTTCAGCAATGGGGCTGTCGACAGCCAGAAAATAAATCTCTTAAACACAAAACCTCTCCAATAAACTTAACAGTTTGCTTTGTAAAATGTCAACTTATTCTGGAGTGAATTCAAGGCTGTTAAAGCTGAAAGTGATCAGTGTTCCCACCCAAATTCAGTACGTTGCTGGGACAGAGACTGGTTTGATGCACTGCGTTTTCCTTATTAGTCGGATTCCTTATGCAAACTCTGCTCAGGGATTCCCCTTCCTCCCAGGGATTCCCCGGGGTTATTAACCTCTCCCCATCTTCTGTTGAATTCCCTACCCAAGCACCACCTGCTCAAAAGAGGGGTTCAAAAGAGAAGACAGACTCTTATTTATACAGCACCTTCCAGAAGTATCATAATGCTTTAATAATAATAATCTTCATTAGTGTCACAAGTAGGCTTACATTAACACTGCAATGAAGTTATTGTGAAAAGCCCCTAGTCGCCACATTCCGCTGCCTGTTCGGGTACACGGAGGGAGAATTTAGAATGTCCAATTCACCTAACAAGCACATCTATCGGGACTTGGGGGGAGGAAACCCGGTGGAAGCCCATGCAGACACAGGGAGAACGTGCAGACTCTGCACAGACAGCGACCCAAGCCGCGAATCGACCCCGGGACCCTGGAGCTGTGAAGCAACTGTGCTAACCACTGTGCTACCGTGCCGCCGCCGATGTATTTTTGAAGTGTGGTAATTGTAATAAAATGGGAAACATAGCAGACAATTTTTACACCGTAAATTGCCAAAAATAACCATGCAACGATGACCAGATAATCAGTTTTCTGTGATGTTGATTGAAGAATAAATATTGGTTCGTCATCAGTTGGGAGCATTCTTGCCTCTGGCTCATTGGGTTCAAGTCCCACTCGCAGACTTCAGTACAAGAAAAATTAAGGCGGACTCTCTGGTGCATTACTGAGGGAGCACTGGATTGTTGGAGGTGCTGTCTTTTGGATCAACCATTAAACTGAGGCCCCATTGGCCAGTTCAGGTAGCTGTAAAGGGTTCGATGGAACTATTACCAAAAAGAAGGATCCTTATTGTCCTGGCACTTATCCCTCAATCAACATCACACAAACAAAACAGATTATCTGGTCATGCTTACATTCACATTTGAGAGAGTTTTCTGTTCTCAAGTTGGTTGCTGTGTTCCCACATTACAACAGTGCTTACACTCCAAAAAAGTACTTCATTGAATGAAAGGACTTTGTGACGTCCAATGCTCCTGAACATCAATTCAAGTCGTTCGTCCTCACTTCTTTCTGAATTCCTTATTGGATTCGCAACCATCTTAAAAACCTTAGTATGGGACACTCCACAACCAAAAATATCTTTGCTACTTCAGCCCTAGCGAACAACTTCACCTTTTTCAAATCTTTATATCACGTTACCATTCAAGCCTTCCCCTTTTCTCGACTAACGGGCAGTTTTCCTGAAAGTTCTGAAATCCCTGGAACAGTCCCGGAGATATATTTGAGGACCACTATACTCACTGCCAACAGGCAAACGTGCTAGAATTCTGAAGCAGTGAGTTCCTTTGTTGCAATCTCCATCGATCACCTGAGGTAGTGGTGGTGGTAGCAGAATGACAGCGGAGAGACAGGCGAATGATTGAAGCTGCTTAACACTCGGGTTGCAAACCTAAGGCGTCCGAAAATAGAAATAGGAATTGCGACATGTTGTAATTGGATGGAGGATGAAAACCTTATGGAATGCTCGCCTTCATTGGACAGGACATCGAGTATAAAAACTGGCAAGTCATGCTACAGTTATATAGAACATTGGTAAGGCCACACTTGGAATATTGCGCACAATTCTGGTTGCCGCACTACCAGAAGGAGTGGAAGCTTTGGAGAGGATGCAGAGGAAGGAGGTTTACCAGGATGTTGCCTGCTCTGGAGGGTGTTAGCTATATGGAGAGGCTAAATAGACTCAGACTGTTTTCATTAGAACGACGGAGGTTGAGGGATGACCTGATAGAGGTCTACAAGATTAATGAGCAGCATGGATAGAGCAGATGGGCAGACACTCTTTCCCAGGGTGGAGGGGTCAGTCACCAGGGGGCATAGGTTTAAGGTCCGTGGGGCAACGTTTAGAGGAGATGTGCGAGGCAGGTTTTTTATGCAGAGGGTAGTGTGTCTGGAACGTGTTGTCAGGGGAGGTTGTGAAGCAGATAAATTAACGGCGTTCAAAAGGCATCTTGACAAACACATGGATAGGATGGGTATAGAGGGATACGGCACAAGGAAGTGCTGAGGGTTTTGGCCAAGGTTAGAATCATGACCGGTACAGGCTTGGAGGGCCAAAGAGCCTGTTCCTGTGCTGTTTTGTTCTTTGTTCTTACACACTTGCCGTTGCCTCTCCGCTGTAAATTAGCCAAATTAACCTATCTAAATAGCCTCAGCTCCTCTTGGGGCAGGCGAGAGGAAAGTTTGCAGGGTTCCCACCTCAGTGGAGCTTGCTGGAAATTCTATCATGTGTGGAAATCCAGGCCTCCACCTCAATCCCACCCCCGCAATTGTCCCCTTGCTTTCGGTGGCCACTTCAGTCTGCCAAGGATGTCGATACAGAGGATGGGACCAGATGGAGGTTGCCCCCCCCCCCCCCCCGTGAAGCCAGACCATAGAAATGGACAGCGTGTTCACAGCTGCAGCAAGGCAAGAGCGAGGACAGGAACTGCAGACTTGGGAACCAGGCCAAACAAAAATACAAAAAAAACCTCCAACTCATTAGCGTGGGTGCAGAGTTGGGAACGGTGGGGGTGGGTTTATTTACCCGCCCACACAATAGGTGCCCACCAGAGTCAGACAAATCCTGCAGAATTGCACCATCCAGGAAATAAAACCTTTCCTGCAATATTTAAGAATTAACAAGCTTCCCCAACCAGCAGTCATGTTTGACACCAGCAATAAATTTGAAATTTATGTCTTCAAAGCATATGTTTGAACACCTAATTTCTAAATTTAAGAGGCACACATACTCATAAATCACAGGTTCATTTCAAACGAAAGCAGGTTACAGCCCTGTGTTATTGAGCAGTAATAGAGTTATCCAGATAAATCAGTGCTTTTTAAAACCTGCCCTGACCAATCTGCCATACATCAATTCCTTCCGGGCACTTGCCGCTCTCCGTTCAGCAGCCTTCCCTGCTTGTGGGGTGCAGAAATAATAAAAAATAATCTCTCCAGTTCATGAGGACAACTTTAGTTTGCTCCACCTCAGGCCTCCACACTGATCAAACATCTGTCCTCGATTGTAAACGACAAGCAACAGCTCCCTGAAGTGAACTTGCTGGAGACGGATCTCGAATGCTGGAGATATTCTTTCCCGCAAAAAAAAAAAGGCCCACGATCAGACAGCCTTACATTTACCACCATTATTCCCAATGTTGGCAATTTATTAGTCACGCTAGGATTCTACAGCTCCAATACTCATTCCAGACATAACCTACTCTTGTAAATCGACAAATGCCATATGCCATATGAACCAGACATATAAATGCTGTGGCTACAAGAGCCGGTCAGATGCTAGGAATCCTAGTGACCCACCTCCTGACCCCCCCCCCCCCACCCCACCGAAGCCCAGCCACCATCCATAAGACACAAGTCAGGAGTGTGATGGAATACTGCCCATTTGGCTGGATGAGTGCAGCTCCAACAATACTCAAGGAGCTTGACATCATCCAGGACAAAGCAGCCCCGTTTGAGTAGCACCCCACTCCATCCACAAACATTTCTCTCTCCTCGACCCCCCGCCCCCCCCCCCCACCCGCTATACACAGTGGCAGCCGTGTGTACCATTTACAAGATCATAGAATTTACAGTGCAGAAGGAGGCCATTTGGCCCATCAAGTCTGCACCAGCCCTTAGGAAAGAGCACCCCACTTAAGCCCACATATCCACCCTATCCCCGTAACCCAGCAACCCCACCTAACTTTTTTGGACACCAAGGGCAATTTATCATGGCCAATCCACCTAACCTGCACATCTTTGGACTGTGGGAGGAAACCGGAGCAACCGGAAGAAACCCACGCACACGCGGGGAGGATGTGCAGACTCCGCACAGACAGTGACCCAAGCCGGGAATCGAACCTGGGACCCTGGAGCTGTGAAGCAATTGTGCTAACCACTATGCTACCATGATGAACTGCAGGAACTCACCAAGCCTCCTTCAACAGCACCTTCCAAACCCAAGACCACTGCCGTGGAGAAGGAGGTGGTCAGCAGACACATGGGCACACCACCACCTGCAAGTTCCCCTCCAAGTCACTCACTAGGAGGGGGTTGGATTCCCTTGAAGAAAGAAGATTGGAGAGCGATCGAAATGGAAGTGTTTCAGATGGTTTTCATGGCGAGGAACTATTTCCTGTGGTGGGGTGGGGAGTTCACATGCTGCTGCACTTTAGACTCGAGTATGCATTCTTCCCAAATGGCACTGGGCTCCCTTAAACCAGTTGCAGGATTTTAATATTGAAAAACAGGATCCTGATGGTGCTCTTAAATTAAAGCCAAGACATTTAGCGGGAGGTCAGGAAGCATAAGTGGAAATCTGGACCCATCCCCTCAAATGGTGTTTGAGTTTAGGCCAATCAGAAATTTTCAGTACAGAGACTTTTGTGAGACATCAATGTAAAAAATATGGAACCAAGGCAGATAGAGAATCAAGATACCC
The DNA here is from genome assembly GCF_047496885.1 of Scyliorhinus torazame. Classification (NCBI taxonomy): domain Eukaryota; kingdom Metazoa; phylum Chordata; class Chondrichthyes; order Carcharhiniformes; family Scyliorhinidae; genus Scyliorhinus; species Scyliorhinus torazame. The sequence goes on along the minus strand of NC_092727.1, from coordinate 9,947,433 downwards.
ATCAATTCTGATCGAAATGAATTGCAGAATAGACTAGAGGTCAATCGGCCTATGTATACGCACACAGACGGAATTTCTTACTGTTCCGTGCAGAGCAACAGATACAGGGTAATATTTTTTGAATGTAACTCGTTCCTATCAAACGTCCTCCCACTGATAAGGTCACACAAACATATCCTCCACTGTTTCTGCACCCATCATTCATTCTGCAACCTTTCACCTACAAATCAACTGGGAGAAAAAAAATAAAAAAATCTCAAGAACCTTCCCCACACAGTCTGGCTCGTCTTCGCCAAGTGCTGTCCTATAGGTTAGCCACTTAGTCACATGTGGCTATGATGTGGAGATGCCGCCGTTGGACTGGGGTGAGCACAGTAAAAAGTGCTCCGAAAGCTAGTGATTCGAAACAAACCTGTTGGACTTTAACCTGGTGTTGTAAGACTTCTTACTGTGCCCACATGTGGCTAATTGTGAATCTAGATGCAACTAATTAAATTCTTGATTGGTAAACAAATTTTTAAAAAATAAATTGACACCAGAGAGATGTCAATTTATATATTCACACGTTTTGCAGGAAATATGGAAAGACGAAGCAGAAAATGTTCACTCAATCTCAGTGCTTTATTCTCTTGGTTAGATAAACTTATATTTATGCAGCACCTTCGATGTAATGAAACATCTCTTAGGCACTTCGCAGGAGCACGATGAAACAAAATAGGATGACCAAGGGCTTTGTTAAAGAGGTATGTTTTAAGTTATGCCTGAACGGAGGGGAGAGTAGAGAGGAGGTGTAGGGTGAAAACGCCAGATCTCAGAACCCCGCAGGTGACGACACGGCCACCAATGATGGGAGTGTTTAGAGGTAGATTCGGAGAGTGCAGGTATCCTGGAGTGGAGTAGAGCTGGAGGAGGTTACAGAAGTGGCAGTAAATGTTAAGCAATTTCCACTTGCATTTATCATATTATTAGAGATTATGTAAAGTGACCCTCCATCCCAGTGGCTCATTTGGCTAGTCAGCATTTCTATTGGGCAACACTATTTGATGATCTGAATCAGGATAGCTTAGGAACAGCAAACAAAGGCCATTTAATAACCCTCCTGCCCCCTAGCCTGTTCCACCATTGAAATCAGACCCTGCAGATCGTACCTCAACTTTGGTAACCTCTCATTGCTCCATCTCTCTCTCTCAACAGTACAAATTGGCAAAATAGAGGATCTTGAAAACTTCAATCGGCCCAGTGTCCAGCATGCTGCACATTCACAGTGGATCTCAACCGGGGGAGGGCAGAATTCCCCCATTGCTTGTTAAGCAAAGCAAAATATTCACACGATGGGATAGGGCTGGATTGGATTAGACAGACTCTCTTCGCTCAGACCTTTTCCCTTCTTCAGTCATTACTTAGACGGGAAGAATTACTGTTTTCGAAAACACACGAACTAGAGCAGAAGTAGGCCATTTGATAAGATCTTGACTGAACTGACTGCAGTCTTAACTCTACTTTCCTGACCACCCAATAACCCTTGGCGCCCTGGTTCATCAAAAATCTAACTCAGCCTTGAATACATCCAATGGCTCTGCAATGCTCATCAGGAAAGAACTCCAAACACTAATGACCCTCAGAGAAAAATATTCTCATCTCAATCTTAAATGAGAGACACCTTATTTTTAAACTGTGCCCTCAATGTTATAAGCTTGTCCACAAGCGGAATCATGCTCTCAGCATCCATCCGGTCAAGTGCCCTTAGGATCATCTCTCATACTTCTAAACTCCAATACCTGGCCCATCTGCTCAAAGTTTCTTCAGAAGTTAACTGATTCCTGGAATGAAGGGGTTAAATAACCTTCTTTGAACCATTTCATATCCTTTCCTAAATATGGAATCCAAAAAAATGTGTACATAGTACTCTAGATGCAGCCGCACTGAGCCCCCACACCAGCGAGGTAGCAAAACTTCAGATTCCTCTTGCAATAAACTCAAACATTCCTAACCACCCGCTGCATCTGTCATGAATCCACCTGGAGACAACAGTAATGTCAATGTATAGTCAAGAAAGTTGATGGGGACAAACAGCTGAATACACGGAAGGCACAATCAAAGAGCAACAAAAGGTGCAATTGACCAGTCCCGGAGAAGGAAGGGAGGCAGTTACCATCCAGAAAGCGAACAGATCAGTTTCCAGTCACCAAGCCTGAAAGTCACGTTTACAGCAAACACACCTCTAAGTCTCAGAACCAAGGCAGTGCAGAAAACCTTTGCAACAACAATTTTAAAATATTTTTGCTGGACCAGGAAAATAAGGTTCACAGATTTGAGTATCATCCGTGTGTTGTGTGGTAACTACAGCTGATTTATTCAATTTGGATGTTGTTTGGGGAACAGGGGACGTCGTAAGTTCGGGTTTCGTGGATATATTTTGTAACAAGGGGTACATTCTATAGAAACTGTGCGTTTAGCAATTCATACACCTTAATTTTGTAAGAGTAGAGCAGTCCTGTTTGTGTGTATTTGTCTGTATTTACTTTAATAAAAAGTCTTTAATAATTGTTACATGCGACTGGGATATTTATTCTCACTGGAGGTTTCACTTGTCTCCATACACCAAAACAAAACACCCCTCAATAAACCGGTGTTCCAAATTCAATATCCGCGCAGAGATCAGCGAACTTTGTGACACCTGCATACTAACTTTTTGTATTTCATGTTCCAGGACACCCAGATCCCGCTGTACTGAACACAGTGATCTGGAGCCATTCTGCCTTCTTGGGGCTTGTCCATGAGGGGACGTTGTTGTTATCAGCTCCTTGCAGCCATGGCCCAGTGCATAACATGTACAAACCATTAAAGAAAACAAAATAGCAGGACAATCCCAAGAATAGAATTACATTCTTCCAAGGGGAAGTTTCAGATCATGACATTGCTGGCAGTGCAATAACAAATGTTCAAGGAGAATTTATTGTTATAATCCTTCCTTTTGATTTCCCTTTGTTCCCATTTATTTTAGGTCTGTGGGCCCATAATTGGAATGCGCCTTTAAGCAGTGGACTCAATCTGATCTAAAGCAGCCTATAAGTCAGTGTGTTCCAGGTTTTGTACTTTGGGGAGGAGCAAACAGACTCGTCAGCACTGGGTGAACCTTAAGAACCGACTTTGGAGGAAGTTGGTTCGATTGTCTGGCTGGTAATCTGTGGGTTGGCCAGGGACAGTGTTCTGGCTGACAACAGTCAGGTGATCGATGATTCCGGTGTGATGTTTCTGAGCGAGCTGGGCAGAAGTGATGAGACATTGAAAGAAGGACGAGCTCTCTCTCTAGCTGCTGAAATAAAGAATTGCTTTATTGTTGTAAATAACTGAATGCCTGTCACATCTTTGCTATATACTTGAAATCTGACCAGAGGAAAGCATCACAAGCCCAGAAGGAAGTAGTATCGAAAGGAAAGCTTGAACTCCTGAAAGACTTTAACTGGAAGCCATCCTAGTGCATTGGTGATCTTTTACCCTTTTATTTTAGTTCCTCTCCACCACCGTTTCCCTCTATATTTTGTGTGTGTGTGTGTGTGTGTGTGTTACAGAATGGGGTGAGTTGTCAGTTTAATTATATTACTGTTAAATAATAAAGGTTATTTGTGTTAAATTTATAAACCTGATGATTTAAGTTCTTGGACTTAGCCAAAGTCCTCAGGTATCTGAAAATTACATCTAATTTCACTTGTGTTGAGACTCCAGTTCAAGTGGGGTTGGAATTGAATGCCCATCAGACCAGGGGGTCATAGAATATCATAGAATTTACAGTGCAGAAGGAGACCATTCGGCCCATCGAGTCTGCACCGGCTCTTGGAAAGAGCACCCTACCCAAGGTCAACACCGCCACCCTATCCCCATAACCCAGTAACCCCACCCAACACGAAGGTCAATTTTGGACACTAAGGGAAATTTAGCATGGCCAATCCACCTAACCTGCACATTTTTGGACTGTGGGAGGAAACCGGAGCACCCGGAGGAAACCCACGCACACACGGAGGATGTGCAGACTCCACACAGACAGTGACCCAAGCCGGAATCGAACCTGGGACCCTGGAGCTGTGAAGATTTATTTGTTCTTAAGGGCAGCACGGTAGCATTGTGGATAGCACAATTGCTTCACAGCTCCATGGTCCCAGGTTCGATTCCGGCTTGGGTCACTGTCTGTGCGGAGTCTGCACGTCCTCCCAGTGTCTGCGTGAGTTTCCTCCGGGTGCTCCGGTTTCCTCCCACAGTCCAAAGATGTGCGGGTTAGGTGAATTGGCCAATGATAAATTGCCCTTAATGTCCAAATTGCCCTTGGTGTTGGGTGGAGGTGTTGAGTTTGGGTAGGGGGCTCTTTCCAAGAGCCGGTGCAGACTCAAAGGGCCGAATGGCCTCCTTCTGCACTGTAAATTCAATGATAATCTATGATTAATCTAGGACAAAGGTTCGGCACAACATCGTGGGCCGAAGGGCCTGTTCTGTGCTGTATTTTCTATGTTCTATGTGAAGCAATTGTGCTATCCACAATGCTACCGTGACATTATAAACTTTGTTTTAATTATGGAAGAACTTGATAGTGAACAAAGGTAGTTGATCTTTGCTAGCAACAGTGGTGAAGGTTTAGCAACTTAAAAAATTGAGGGGAAATTCCTTTATACTATCTTGTCCATTTATTTCCTCACTATTTGTGTAAATGTTCTGTGTGCAAATTGGTTGCTGCATTTCCTGTAACAGTGTCTGCGCTTCCAAAAGTATTTCATTGGTTGCAACGCACCTTTAGGTCTCCTGAGGTTGTTCAAGGTGCAATATAAACACAGGCCCTTCTTCCTTTTTAAAAAGTCATGTTAGGAGCTTCGAATCATCATCAGACACAGATAAACCCCTCAAAACAGTGGCAAATACACTCCCATGGAAACAAGAGAGATGGAACGAGGTTCTGATATTATTCATCAACATTTAAACACATTTATTTTACTGATCAAACAGAGATTGCTGGCCCCTTATTCCAGAACATTTCAACACAGACCAACTCTGCCATCATCTACAATGCTGACTGACACCGACTCTGGAATCCTTTCTGCCATGTCAACCAGTTTCCGATCATCTTGAACAATATCCGACGAACAGAGTGACAAACGAACAGGTCGGATTCTACACGCAATCTTAAAAGTGCCACCAATTTGTAACATTCGCCAAAAATGTCTGGGCCCCCAGGGCCACCGAAACGGAATGGAAAGCAGCACTCCTCTTACCATGGAAACACTACCAGCATCGAGGTGGGTGGAATGGAAAAATTCTTAGCCCATAACACGTACCACTGCCTTTTCTGTCAAACCCCTGCAGCACCGTGTTTAATACCGAATTCCAGCCACACACACACTTTGCAAAGCTCGTGGAGAGCATGCAATGCCCCAGTGGCTGCGACCGAAAGTCTGCCCTTATTCTTTTTTTACAGAATCTCAATCAATCTTCCCTCATCTCGTTGATGAAACATCAGAGAAACAGCAGACGCCATCGCAATTTCATCATTATTTCTAGAATAAAAACCACACCTGCACACCAGTGGAAAAATAGTCAAACTCCCAGATTGGTGTTCAAACAGATGTTGGCTTTGCATGCAGAGTCTGATCGCAGGGTTTGAAGTGTAGGGCACAGTTAAATTGTGGATTGCAACGTGCGAGAGCACACAGTCCCAAGTGTTAAAAAACCTCAAGGGTTAGGGACTTTGGAAATGCACAGCACATAATATCACACAATTAAAATCAGCCCAACTAAAAACAACCCTGATCACTACTATCTTAAGAGTCTAAATGCGCAAAAAAAACTTTGGATTTGTGATATGTGTTCTCATTAGTTCTGATGTAGCAAGTATATACAGAAACTGTCCATTTGACCTAACCAGAGGTGCACTTGAGCCTTCCCTTTATTCCATTTCTTATTCCCCTATCAACTGTCCCATATCCTATCCCACACCAACCCCGTCCTCCCTCACCTCTTTCTCCACCTCCAATATTCACCATAAAATCCACCTCCTTTGATCAAGCTTTTAATTGAAATATCGAAGCTGATGGATAAGAGGGCGCAACAACAATAAAAATCTCGCTACAGAACATTAAATGATTACAGAACTATCTCACGCAGTGGGAAACCAACTGGAAGGGACTTCAACACCCATTTCATTGCAGTTTAAATATTTTCAAACGCGCACGTTCACAGAACAGGGATTCGAGAAGAGTTTGAGCAAATGAACACTGCACTAGCTCCAAGGAAACAAGCTCCAGTGTGTGCACCTGGGGTCTAATGGATAATGAGTTGGCAGCGTTCATGTCGATTCAATTTCCAGCTTCTGCCGTGCAATCCGTGTAAATTTCAGCAGACATCACATAACAAAAGGCATAATGAATGACAAGTGTCGTGCAAATATGCCCAATCTCTCAGGGATTCCTGGCATGAGCAATTTGCTGTCTGTTTATCTACTGTGCATCCTCAATCTTTAATCCAGTGCCGTGTATAATCCAGAACATAAAAGGCAGAACCTTAGAAGCTTTGGAGACCATTCAGCCCATCGTGCTGTGCCGACTCTCCCCATAGCACTGCACATTTTGCTCCACTTGAACTATTTAACCAATTATCTTCTGAAAGTTACAATAGGATCTGCTTCCAGTGCCCTTTCAGGCAGCACATTCCAGATTACAACAACATAAATTCCCTCTGGTCCTTTTGCAAATCGCCTTAAATCTGTGGCCCCCGGTTACCAATGTTCCTGTACCGTAAACAGCTTCTTCATTTATTCACTTAAAACCCCTCATGACTTTAAACCTCGATCAAATTAAAACCTTAATCTTTTCTGCTTGAGGGAGAACAATTTCAGCTTCTCCAGTCTCCACATTAACTGAAGTCCCTCATTCCTGGTACCAAATTCCATCAATCCCTGCTACACCCACTCCAAGGCAATGACATCCTCCTTAAAAGGATGGTGCTCAGATTTAAACAAAACTCCAGGTGGTTTATAAAAGCTTAGCATATCTTGCTTGCTCTTATATTCAATTCCTCAATAGAGGAATTAAACAACCTCAACTTGTCCAGCCCCAATCAAAGATTTCTGAGCGTACAGCAAGTCACTTGCTTCTGTGGCCACTTTAAATTCTACCTTTTATTGTGACGTATGTTTGGCATCAAGAAAGAGGTACATCGCCCATTTGCGTGATAAAGGTTCAAGAAGCACAGAATGAATCACAAGCTCCGCTTGGGTGAATTTGGCAGACATCATGGCACTATGCGACAGGACGCACACAAACAGCCAACATCAAGCTGGTCATGGCTGTGGTGTAGCCACACAAACAGTGGCCAGAATTCTCCCAACCAGCCTGCGGTTTAATAGCGGGCAGGCAGAGTGAATCTGATGGGAAAAAGACAGAAACCCGCTAGCGTATAATCATGTTGCAAATCTCCCAATGGCAGGTCGTTCTTCCCGCTGGCAGGTGGCGCAAACACCATTTACATCTCAAGAATGCTCATTAAAACAGCTGCCCACTGACAACTCCTCAGGCCTTCCAATCTTGCGTCACACCAACGGGAATTAATATCGGCATCAAACCCAATTGCTAATGAGTGGCGTGCACAAGACAGTCCAGGGACTTCAGGGTGAAGTGCAACAACTTTCCACCATAGTCATAGGGGGAGACGGTGGCATCGTCACTGGACTAGTAAACCAGAGACCCAGAGTAATGCTCTGGGGACTCGGGTTCAAATCCCACCACTGCAGATAGTGGAATTTGAATTCAATAAAAATCTGGAATTAAAAGTCTAATGATGCCCATGAAACCATTGTCGATTGTCATAAAACCGCATCTGTTCATTAATGTATTTCAGGGAAGGAAATCTGCCGTCCTTACCTGGTCTGGCCTACATGTGACTCCAGACCCACAGCAATGTGGTTGACTCTTAACTGCCTCCCTCAAGGGCAATTCGGGATGGGCAATAAATGCTGGAACAGCCTGTGACACCCAGGTCCCATGAACGAATGTGAATTTTAAAACAATCACACAAGTGTTTCTCTGGACAGGACTGTGCTGTGGGACCCATGCAACCACGGTAACAAACGTTCAAAGTTTGACTGGGTGAGTGCGTGTCAGGCGGAGGCACGAGATGGTGGATAAGGAGGTTCAATAATGGAAGGTAAAGGGAAGACTGGGGGGAGGGGTGGAAAAAGAGGGGGGCAGGACCCCGATAAGGCTACATAAACAACGGGCTGGATAAAGACTCCAGAGTGGTATACGGTGCGTAGAGGTCCAAGTGGGCATGGGTGCCTCACAGTTGATGGGCTTGGGGGAGGGTCGCTGAATCAAGGAACAGACTTTGTATCGAGGCTGCTAGCTTCTTTTTCCTCGAGTTGCTGACGTCCTGCCTGGTCTGGTGAAGACAAGTGGGCTGGAGGATGTGACATGGGTGTGCTGGGCTGGTATTTAAATATGGCGTTGGGATCTTCGAACCAGTCAGCTGAGGACAGGCGGACAAATCAGTCAGACGGGGACCCGCTTGTGCACAAATTAATGAGCTTCCAAACCTGGAATCTGGCGCAGGATCCAGCTATTCTGGTTTTCACGGCAGGGACAGCTGGAGCCGCTTGCCACCTTAAGTGTCAAAACAGGAGAATTCCACCCAGTGCATGTTTCTGTGCAGCCAATGCCAAGTTGGTCCTGGCTGTGGTGTTGTCAATGATAACAGAAACCAGGCTCTCTCAGTGCAAGAGATCCACTGGAAACACAGGCGTCAACATCACTCCAAAAAAATGGTCACCATCACACTACCATTTGTGGCCGTGTAAATTGGCAGCCACATTTCTGACATTGCAACTTGAAAGATGTTAGAGAAATGCAAGCCCTTTTTTTTTTGAGGTTGCAAAACAGTGAGCAAGATGACCTCAGGAACAGACATGAGAAAATGGAAAACAATGAGCCTACAAGCACCCAAAGAACACAATGGGGAATCTTGAAAACCATGTTACAAAACCAAATGTTGGTTTATGGAGCGAAGGCGTCATTGTACAGATCCAGCATAAAAAATCCGAAACTATTCATCAGCAATTATGAAAACTCAATTTTGAAGCAGGGTGATTACTGGCTACTTGGGGCAGCACAGGGACACAGTGGTTAGCACTGCGGCCTCACGGCGCCAAAGTCCCAGGTTCGAACCCGGCTCTGAGTCACGGTCCGTCTGGAGTTTGCACATTCTCCCAGTGTTTGCGTGGGTCTCGCCCCCAGAATCCAAAGATGTGCAGGGTAGGTGGATTGGCCACGCTAAATTGGCCCTTAATTGGAAAAAATGAATTGGGTACTCAAAAAATAAATTCATGGCTACTGTTGCAAAGAGAAGGAAACTAAATGAAAGGGACTGACACAATTAATTTGCAAAGTTCCACCTGGTGGCATTTAGCTCAATGCAAGAGGCAAGGCCTGTTTTGCACAGATGATGAATTGGTGAGCTGACCACAAGAGACAGCAGGGCCTGTAATGTTTCTGTAATCGGACAGTGGATGTGTCTTTGATTAATCGAATTGCGATGCAAAGCTGTTAGATGGCCTCCTCGCGCATATAAAGATGGGGCTGACAATCTCGGAAGACTGTCTGCATCAGCAGAGTAAGAGGGAGGGAAGGAGGGGTGGAGGGATGAAAGGATGGAGGGAGGGAGAGAAGAAATTAGCAGAGCCAGAATCAGAGAAACCCAGAATGAAAGATGAGCAAAGTCAGCAAAAAAGACAAACTAGATTGAGCTGGGTAAAGGGAAATACGAGTTGAAATATGTACTCGTGAACCCTCCTCTTCACTCAAAGTTAGTGATCCTGGTACTGAAGAATGCTCAGCCCGTGTCCCAACACCGACAGATGTAGAGGGGGAACTTTAAGGAAAGGAAATTATTTGAAACCATTTGGGGAAGTGAGGAGAGTAGAGTGTTCAATGGTTTGATTGATCTGTGTTGATGTTAATCAGTTTTGATCTACATAACTCTACTCGATTACTGAGTCTATGAGTGGAGCTCAAAAGCCAATTGCACAGACGTTTCTCAAGAAAAAAAAAAAACAGGTGCTGGCGGAAACCATGTATACGAAAAATAACCTGTAAGTTTTGAGATGTTTTAAAGTATTGTAAATAAATTTGTTGTACATTTGGGACCAGTGTCAGCTTTGCATTGTTCGGAGATAAATCAGACATATATGACATACAGCATCATAATAAAAGCAAAATACTGTAGATGGTGGAAATCAGAAATGAAACAAAATGCTGGAAATACTCCGCAGTTCTGTTGCATCTTTGGAGAGAGAAACAAAGTTAACATTTCAAGTCCGATAGAACACTTCTTCAAACGACTTTCAGCAATCTGGCAAATACATAACAGGGAGGGTGGACCAATTTTAACCCTGCCCTCCTGGCATAAACTAGCCCAGGTTAAAAACGTGCCAGAAAACAGCCATTCGGAATTTTAACCCACTCTAAGCAAAGGAACATATGCGCAAAGCTAGTTGGGTCCTTCTTTATATAAAGCAGATGGATCATAGAATTTATTGTGCAGGAGGCCATTCAGCCCATCGAATCTGCACCGACCCTTGGAAAGAGCATCCTACTTAAGCCCACACCTCCACCCTAACTCCGTAACCCCACCTAAACCTTGGACACCAGGGGGTAATTTATCTTGGCCAATCCACCTAACCTGCATGTCTTTGGACTGTGGGAGGAAACCCATACATACACGGGGAGAAAGTGCAAACTCCACACAGACAGTCATGACAGGACCATTTTGCAATTTTAACTGGTGGCCTGGCTTTGCTAATCAGGGAGAAAGCAAAAAAAGAGAGGAGCTGGGGGCCAGAGGAGGCTTAATATGGGGGCATTATTTTATCCAAGCTGGTCTTGGATCTTCCCGATGACAGACTCCACCTCGTAACATCCTTTCCCTATCCATTGTTCCTGAACACAAACCCTCACCAATACAGCCCCCAAAGTGGACCCTTCGATTTACCGCTTGTTGGCACAGTCTCCATACGGTGATGGCAGTGGTACTTAAATGAGTAGTGGGAGCAAAACTAGCCCAAGTCAACCAGTAGTTTTCCAACATAATCCCCATCACCAGCCCACCATTAAAGATCATTTAGTTCTGATGGGTCAATGCATCGTCACGTTAGCAGCAACTCTGGTTAATGTTAAAACAATTTTCAGAAGTCGCCACCGACACCGCAGAAAGGACTCGAGCTGTTGCATAACAAAACTGGCAACCACAAACTTTTCAAACCTCACCTTCTAATTAATTTAAAGAAACAAAACCACAGCACCTTGGTTTGCCTCTTCTTCTAGGAGCACACGATTGACAAGACTGTGGGGTTGCTTGCATCCTAAATTTATCACCCATTAAAATGTTTTTATCCAATTTGGTTCAGGCAACACTCATCATATTTCATGCCTTCACCAATTTGGAGTTCTTGATAGGTCAACAGTCAAGTTTCCAATGGGAGTGTTAATCTCTATTTTTCTTCCTCTCACCCGCCCAGTCTCTGGCCTCCTGGTTCAGCACCGACTCTATTTTAATTTTTATTGCTACGTCCAAATGTTTCCCCATCTCTGCAACTTCCTCCAGCCTTATAGTTCTCAGAGACGCCTCCTACAGTTTTACTCTCCGACTTCCTTTGCTTCCAGTTGCCTCAGCCCGAAGCTCTGGAATTCCCTCCATAAACCTTCCCGTCTCTCCTTTAAGATGCTCATTAAAACGTGCGCTAGGACCAAAGCTCTTGGGCATCTGTACAAATAGCACATCGTGTGGCTTGACGTGAAACTTTGTTTGACAAACATTCCTGCCGTGCCCTTTAGGACATTGAGTCCACTATAGGTGATGTATGAATGCAACTCAAACAAAGTGTTATTGCCAGATAGGCCAGGGTTTTCCACTCCCATTCACATCTGATGGGTTTGGCAGCGAGAGCAGAAAACAACATCGTAAGGCGGCCAAGGTCGCGTTTATCACATTGACGTAAAAGCAGGACGTGATAGTGAAAGTTTCCGGGTTTGCTCGGCACACAGATCATCCAAGCACGGTGGCCTTGGTGGAGTGGGCAAATCAGAGCCATCCCGCCAGATACATCGTGGAACACCCGCCCACCTTCTTTTTGCACCAAGAGCAATACTATATGATGTAAATTGCCATTAGCCGGCTCAACACTGCTTTTCCTGCCCAAGCACCGACTTTGCAGATATCGGAGAAAGTCCCGGCCTCAAGTGTACAGTTACATTATAGCAAGTTGAAAAACTGCGCTAGAACAAAGTGTTCAAGATTGTTCCAGTGCAGTGCTGGAATTCTGATGCTCCATTTAGCTGACAGGCGTCATTGTGACAGACAGGCAACACACCATAAAGCCCATACTGACTGTATTCCATCCAGTGGGAATGCTGATCCTTTCACCTAGGACAGCACGTGTGCATATGAGGTAGGCGACTGAGTCTACTGAAGGACTATGAGGGTCGGCTACTGAGTCTACTGAGGGACTATGGAGTCTACTGAGGGACATTGATGGAGATGGGGTGGGTTCAAATAAAAAGCTCGTTAGGTTGCTCGTATTTCAAGAGTACTTCAGGAAGACCAGCTCCAGAGTACATCATTACGATGCAGTGTAAGCACACGCTTAACTCCTCACCTCCCGTCACAGAACTACCAACCCTTCCCATCCAGCATTACACAACTCAAAATCGATGCTTAATAAACAAATTGGAAATTGCAGCCTGGTGACGTTGGGCTCCATCTTATCCAACAGACGGTACCCCAGGCGATGCAGCACTCCTTCAGCTGCGCATTCAAACATCAGCCCAATGAGCTTCTGGCTTGAAGGGAAAATGCTGCCAACTGATGAACAGACATGTTACTCATAGACATTGCGACTCTCTCTGCAGATTTACCAGTGGATAAAGATTTATGCTGCCCTTCATAACCTCTGGACGCACTTTGGCATCCAATGAAGAACGCTAGTCGCAGTTGTAATGTAGGAAACACAGCAACCAATCTGCACACAGCAAAATCCCATAAACAGCAATACGACAATGCTACAACAGATTATCTGGCCAATGTTGCTCAATGTTTAAAAGGTACGCCAGGGCACCAGGAACAGTTCCTCTGTTCGTCTTCAAAAGTTTTACATCTTGTCTGAAATACTGCATCTCCAACAGTGCAGCACTCCCTCAGTACTACACTGGGGCATCAGCCTGGACATGGTGTTCAGGTCGCATGAATAAGTGTTGAAGGTTTCTAATACACAGAGGAGAGCGTGCCACCCATCGAGTCACAGCTAATATCAATGTGCACTAATACACCCGAACCTATTGGCTCAGCCTTGTAACTGGAGTTGAAGACACAAAAGCTTGAAGTGGTTCTTCAATTTTTATATATTATGCACACAACCACACTACTTATACCCAGGGGCAAGTTAAAAGCTGTAATTCAATCTTGGGAGATCAGGAAACATTCAGCAAACTGATCAAGCTTCACTTTTGGAGTTTTTAGGGCATCTTCTGAGCACTTCAATTAAATTAGTCCTTTATAATATACAGGAGCTCCACTACTGGCAGTCGTCAATACAATTAGCTCCCCTATCACTTCTGACCCAAGCAAGGAGTCAACTATCTGAAGGAGGAAGAAAGGAGGGAAACCTTTGACTAGCTCTATTTTAATCAGCCTCCTTCATTTTCTTGGAGCAGCATGTTCCTCTAAAGACATTCCCATCCCTAATTTGCCTTAAAAAGGTGGTGGTGAGCGGTCTTCCGGAACCGCTGCAGTACCTGTGCTGTAGCAGACGACACAAAGGTTGGTGGAATTACGGATAGCGATGAGGACTGTCGGAGGATACAGCAGGATTTAGATTGTCTGGAGACTTGGGCGGAGAGATGGCAGATGGAGTTTAATCCGGACAAATGTGAGGTAATGCATTTTGGAAGGTCTAATGCAGGTAGGGAATATACCGTGAATGGTAGAACCCTCAAGAGTATTGAAAGTCAAAGAGATCTAGGAGTACAGGTCCACAGGTCATTGAAAGGGGCAACACAGGTGGAGAAGGTAGTCAAGAAGGCATACGGCATGCTTGCCTTCATTGGCCGGGGCATTGAGTATAAGAATTGGCAAGTCATGTTGCAGCTGTATAGAACCTTAGTTAGGCCACACTTGGAGTATAGTGTTCAATTCTGGTCGCCACACTACCAGAAGGATGTGGAGGCTTTAGAGAGGGTGCAGAAGAGATTTACCAGAATGTTGCCTGGTATGGAGGGCATTAGCTATGAGGAGCGGTTGAATAAACTCGGTTTGTTCTCACTGGAACGAAGGAGGTTGAGGGGAGACCTGATAGAGGCATACAAAATTATGAGGGGCATAGACAGAGTGGATAGTCAGAGGCTTTTCCCCAGGGTAGAGGGGTCAATTACTAGGGGGCATAGGTTTAAGGTGAGAGGGGCAAGGTTTAGAGTAGATGTACGAGGCAAGTTTTTTACGCAGAGGGTAGTGGGTGCCTGGAACTCGCTACCGGAGGAGGTAGTGGAAGCAGGGACGATAGGGACATTTAAGGGGCATCTTGACAAATATATGAATAGGATGGGAATAGAAGGATACGGACCCAGGAAGTGTAGAAGATTGTAGTTTAGTCGGGCAGCATGGTCGGCACGGGCTTGGAGGGCCGAAGGGCCTGTTCCTGTGCTGTACATTTCTTTGTTCTTAGGTACACCCACTCTGCTATTAGGGAGGGAGTGCCAGGATTTGGAACCAGCAACAGTGAAAACACGTTGATATATTTCCAAGTCAGGGTGGTGAGTTACATAGAGGGGAATCTCCAGGTGATGGAGTTCCCAGGTATCTGCTACTCTTGTTCTTCTAGATGGTGGCGGCCATAGGTTTGGAAGGTGCTGCCTAAGGAGCCTTTGTAAGCTCATGCAGTGCATCTTGTAGATGGTAAACACGGCTGTCACTGTGCATCAATGGTGGAGGGAGTGAATGTTTGTGGAAGTGGGGGGGGGGGGGGGGGGGGAGAAATCAAGCAGGGATACTTTGTCCTGGATGGTGTCAATCTTCTAGAGTGTTGTTGGAGCTACATTCATCCAGGCAAGTGGGGAGTATTCCATCACACTCCTGACTTGTGCCTTGTAGATGGTGGACAGGCTTTGGGAAATCAAGAGGCAAGTTACTGACCGCAGGATTCCTAGCCTATGACCTGCCCTGGCCGCCAGTATTAATGTGGCTAGTCCAGTTCAGTTTCTGGTCAATGGTAATCCCTAGGATGTTGATACAGGCGATTCAGCAATGGTAATGCCATTGAATGTTAAGGGACAATTGCTTAGATCTTAAGGAACAGAACAATTTAACAGCTTCACCAATATCCCCACTGAGGCAGGCTGTGATGCAGTACTCCAGATGCAGCAAGGGACACATACAGTGACGTAGGAACAGGAGGAGGCAGTTTAGTCTCTCAAGCCTATTCCACCACCAAACAAGATCATGGGCCATCTGCAACCTAACTCCCAAGGTACCCACCTTCACCCTACATCTCTTAATACTCTTGGTTCACAAAAATCTTATCAGTCTTAGTTATAAAATTAACAAATGATCTTGCACTAATTGCTCTTTGTGGAAGAGAGTTCAAACCTCTACAACATGTGCGCACATGGAAGCATTTCCTAATTTCAGTCCTGCACGTTCTGGCTCTAATTTTTAGACTCTGCCCCCGAGTCCTGGAAACCTTAACCATTGAAATTGTTTTGATTTACCCGACCGGGGCCCATTATTGTCTTGATTGATCAAACAACCCCCTAATCTTCCAAATTCTAGGGAATATAATCCTAGTTTGCGTAATCGCTGCTCAAAGCTGAATCCTTGGAAGTTCAGGTCTCATTCCAGTAAATCTACACTGCACTCCCTCCAAGGTGAATTCCATCGAACACAAGCAGTAGGAACAGCATGAGGCAAATTGGCCCCTCAATCATGTTCTGCCATTCCACAAGATCATCGTTGATCCAACTGGGCTCAAATCCATATTATTCCTCGTCCCCCATAATTCCTGACTCTCTAAATTGTGGTGCCCAGAACAGCTGAGGGTACTCCAGGTGTGGTCCAACTTCTAGCCCCTTGTGTTATAGCCTGAGATAGAAAGGGCCAGCATTTCATTCAGCTTTTTGTTTTGTTAATTTCTGTACCTGTTCATAATGAACATGTGGCGGGCAGGTAGGAATGACCACCAATCATTCCCCATCTCCCCCTATTGTGTTATGCTTTTTCATGCAGCACAAGCTGCTTCCTTGATGCATGCTCTGACAAAGCAAGGTTCAGACTTGGAGATACATTTATTGAACAGTTAACAATTCTCCTATTTGAGTTCGACTCTCTGCTAATCTTGCTATAGTAACTCAGTCTAACTAACCAGTCTGCTCTAAGCCATGCGGTGGGTGTGATGCTTCTGATCTGCCCCTGTGCTTCTCTAAAGTGTCTCTGTGGAAAGAGAAAGAACATGTGTGCCCTGTCCTTTTATATGGGTTGTCCCCTTACGGTAGTGTCACCTCTGGGTGTCTTGACTGCCCATTGGTGGTGTCCTATTCTGTGTGTTCATTAGCTGTATGTCTGCATGTCATGATGGCTCTGTTGCTCCCTCTAGGGTTTACTCAGTCCTAGTGTATCTACATTAACCCCTTGTGTATTTACAGTGATGCATATCACCACACACCCCAGTTTTTGGTCCAGATTACTTTTTTTTTTTATAAAATAGCATTTTACTACGTAGCCACTCAGATTGCCACAACGTTCACTCTTGTCCATGTCACTTTTGGTTACAGGTTACTGTGGACTACAAATGGAAAGATGTACAGAGCTATGCACATTTCTCTAGTTTTAAATCAAATAGTTTAAGCCACTGGATTAATAAAGATAAAGGTGAATATTTTGTCTAATTATCGAAAGGTCCATGAGCACAACGGTTTTCCCCACTTAAATCAGTCTCACCTGCAGATATATGGGTTATTGGACACATTTAATTATGGCAGGAAACATTTTTTTACAAAAGGTTGTGGTTTGCAATCTTGTTATCAGAGACCAAACATACCATTAGCTGTTCAGTCAACTAAGCTTTATTTTGGCAAGCAGTTTTACACACTTGGAGGAAGAATAAGTCACGCACAATCGAATATATAGACTCCAGCACTGATGCCGTAAGCAAAGCTCCCACTTACAAATCTGCTTGAGATTTTGTAATCTTAAAAAGAGAAGATTGGTGGGATGCCATCCATTTGAAACAATGTAGTTTAGATGAAGCATAGTGGATTCAGAAACTTCAAAATCACAGTCGGGGGATGAACATTTTGGCAAAATGGTTATCAAAAAAGACCATTGAAAAAAATTCCCAAACTCCTGAAGCATTTAGCTCTAATGAAATTACAGTGAAAAACGTGGCCCGTTTTTGACAAGAGAGCAGTTTTGATCGAATTGCTTTACATCTTCCTGCTAATTTTATTCCCCGAACCTCCTCTCCACTGCCGAACGTAGTCATCAGATGCCCTCAGCAAGCACCGATTTCAGCATAGTCAGCCTTTCAGGATTGGCCCAGAGTCTCCAAGAATGAAAGAATAACCTATGTTAATTGGAAAGCAATTGAATTACATTCAAGTGGTGGGCAGTGGGGATTCACTTGTGCTCCAACATAAAAAGGTGCAGATTGATAGGTGGTGCATATTTGCAATGTGCACCTCTGTAAATAAAAGATTTTAATTTCCATCCTTCATCTTGTGACTTTCTGGACATTCCAGGGGGCTGTGGTGAGCATCCTTTGATAAAAATCATGGGGCCATACAAAAATAGATTTATTTTCTGCTGATTAGTTATTATCCGAATTGGGTAAGAAGGAGCCGGTTTTGCTTCCTTCTTGGTGCAGGAAGACTGGTATGTGAGGCTTGACATTTTGAGCTGCCAAGGGCAGGTGTGAGGGGCGGGAGGGTCAACTGATAAAAACCACCACAGCTATAATCTGCTCAGAGCTGAGCCCAATCCTATCCTCTCCAATGGTCTTCACACCACGTGCAAATTTCATCAGGGATGGCTGGTGTAAGAGCAACCCGGAACCCAAGCCAAGTTGCCTAACCCAACGACAGCCAGGTTAATTGTGACACCCCAAGTGGCAGGGGTCAACACAGGCTCGAGTTAACATGACACCTTTTCAGTCTGAGAGGCTCAACAAATAAACTCAATGGAGGAATCAAGAGAGCCTCAATTAAACTATTAAGTGATTTAGAAAACTTCACACTTTCTAAACGCCAAGTCAGCTGGGCTTTGGAGATAAATGCGTCACATATTGTACCTATGCTAAAATTTAGTGCAGGCAAAGTTTCTTTTTCAGTTCCTTATTTTGCTTTGCGCTCTCCTCCATCAGATCTCATCAAAACAAAGTACAGAAAGTACAAAGGATGTTTACTTTAGACTAGAGTTCCAAGCTGTAAAACTTTTCTCAAGGGGACCAATCCTCTATCAGCACAGTCAGAAACACAGTCTACAAACCATCTGTTCCCACCAGGATGACAAAACAGAGAGGGGGGAAAAAAACTGAAGGAATATATTAATTTTGAAATTTGCAGCTTCTCTCCCTCCCACCTAAACCACCCACTCACGAGTCGCACAAGTATTTTCACCAAAGGCTTACGTCCCAAACAGCTGCAGTTATTTTTTGCTCATCAGAAGCAGGTTGAATGAATCCAGAAAAAAAAAAATGAATGAATGGAGTGAATGAATGAATGAATGCATGAAAGAAATGAATGAATGAAACGATTAAACGATATTCTCTCAGTCCACTACTCCCACACTGATCCTACCACCCCCCCCCCCCCCCCCCAACTCTCTTACATGCATTGAAACTTTGCTAAGCTACCCTAATTCAGAGGAAAATGTGTTTTTTCTCCCCCCCCCCAAAAGTCCTTTCAGTTTTTGATTTCAACTTCTACAAAAAGCAAATCAGCCCATCGTCTTCAACACAACATCTCAGCTCTTGGTGCTGTAAAGCCAGGCGGATCAGGAGCACATGCCTGGTCTCTGCATTACCTCTGCACCGGTTTAGCTGATAAGGCAACGTTCATTTGTTTGCAGCAAGTTTATCCACTTCATGAGATCACACATCAGCCCCCCCCCCCCCCATTGGACGGTGCTGCCTGGAGAATCTGGCTGGTTACACGATGAGGGGGTGCAACCACATGGAAACAAGTTGTGGGGGAGGGAGTGAAAGGGGGAAATGCAAGACATATCAAAATGCTTGGGGTGGAGAGGTACAAATAATATTGGTCCCCCTTCTTCTCCCATAAAGCTGGTTGTGCCCCAGTAAAACCGCCAGCCTTGATTCTGTATGTTTTGTGATTTTGTATATCATTCATTTCCAAGTGTTAGGAAATATACAAATGTGGGAACGGACAAGAGAAATACAAGATTGTCAAATAGAGATCCCATTTTGTTATAACATCTGCAATTCAGCTAGCTTTAATAAAGTGATTCACCCTTTGTGTTACTCTGAAGATAGACTTGACAAAATAATTTGTTCATGACCTGTTGGTTGTAATGTTAGAAGTCTTACAGCACCAGGTTAAAGTCCAACAGGTTTGTTTGGAATCACTAGCTTTCGGAGCGCTGCTCCTTCCTCAGGTGAATGACGAAGGAACTGCGCTCCAAAAGCCAGTGATTCCAAACAAACCTGTTGGGCTTGGCTTTAACCTGGTGTTGCAAGTGTTCTTACTGTACCCACCCCAGTCCAACGCCGGCCTTTGCACATCAGGTTGCAATGTTGCCAGCAGCAAACCACCTGTATTTATATATTGCTCTTAAATGTACTAAGGTGAGTCACCAGAGCGTTATCAAATAATTTAGCACCGAGTCACATGAAGAGATTCACATGAAGGGATTCTAATGCAAGTAACCAAAGGCTTGGTCAAGAGGCAGGCTTTAAGGAGTGCCCTTTCCCAAGCCAGCAATAGTACTAATCTCAGTCTAGTGTGAACACAGCTACAAAATAACAAAACTAAAGCAGATCATTGACAAAATAATCAGAGGGAGGAAAATTAGGAGAATTTTCTTTTACAGAGTAAGTTGCTATGATTTGTGATGTGCTGCCTGAGAGCGGATTCAGCAGTAACATTCAAAAAGGGGGGTTTGGTATATTGAAAAGGAAAACATTGACGCGTTTCAGGAAAAAAAAAGAGAGAGATAATTGGATCGGTGTTGTAGAGAGCCGCCACAGGCAGAATGGGCCAACTGGTCTATTTCCATGGGGTCTGGATCTGTGAAATGAAATGGCTTTGGAGGAAAGCAGCCTTCTTTGGGGTTGTCATTTCTGATCAGTCTGTGCGATCTAAAAGCTCCACACCGCTGGCCTGTATTGTTCCTCCTCCATTAACCAGTCATGAACTGTGAACTCTCTGCCAACCTTGGTAACCAGGTAGCAGGTGGGCTGATGGTGCAAAGCAGAGGGGGCACATGCACTAACACAGGGAACAAGGGATGTGGGGAGTGGGCAGGAAAACGGATTTGAAGCAATCAGTGATGATTTATTCAACGGTGGGGGATGGACTCAGAGCCCTACGACCTATTCCTGCTAATATCTCAAATAAAAACAGAAAATGCTGGAAGGGGTCAGCATATGGCACAGTGGTTAGCACTGGGACTGCCGTGCTGAGGACCCGGGTTCGAATCCCGGCCCTGGGTCACTGGCCGTGTGGAGTTTGCACATTCTCCCCATGTCTGCGTGGGTTTCACCCCCACAACCCAAAGATGTGCTGACTAGGTGGATTGGCCACGCTAAATTGCCCCTTAATTGGAATCAAAAATAATTGGCTACTCTAAATTTATAATAAAAAAGAAATGTTGGATAAATGCAGCAGGTCTGGCAGCAGCTGTGGCAAGAAAGAAAGACGAAAGAAAGAAAGAAAATCGCTTATTGTCACAAGTAGGCTTCAAATGAAGTTACTGTGAAAAGCCCCTAGTCGCCACATTCCGGCGCCTGTTCGGGGAGGCTGGTACAAGAAACACAAGTGTTAATGTTTCGGATCCAAATGATCCTTCATTTCCCAAGTTTGGTGGTGGCCCTGGGGAAGATTTCCTGAGTTTTGGCCCTTAGGCAGTTAAAGGCATAGTCGAGAAGTGAAAATCTGGGTTTTAATCTGCCGATATAAGGCTGTGAGGACAGAGCATCAAGCTGCCCTAACTCCAGTTTCTTTAGAGCACAGCCTCTGATGAGCAAGTAACCAAGCAACAGAAGCAAATCTTTTATACCATCTGTCTGGGCTGAATTTGAAAACAAGTTGGTGAGGAGGTGAAAGAGCAGTGTTTCCGGCTTTAGCTAACCATACTCTCTCCAGCAATGTTACAGCAGTGAGCATACGTCATATATCAATTTGACCAAAGCAAAAATGGTGCAAGTGTAGTAAAGGTGCAATTGCAGGATATAAAGGTCCACAAAGGGTGGCAGCACAGTGGCGCAGTGGGTTAGCCCTGCAGACTCGCGGCGCTGAGGTTGCAGGTTCGATCCCGGCTCTGGGTCACTGTCCGTGTGGAGTTTGCACATTCTCCCAGTGTTTGCGTGGGTTTCACCCCCACAACCCAAAGATGTGCAGGCTAGGTGGATTGGCCATGATAAATTGCCCCTTAATTGGAAAAAATTAATTGGGTACACTAAATCTTTTTTTTTTTTTTTTTAAAGTCCACAAAGATATGCGGTTTAGGCGGATTGGCCATGCTAAAATTGCCCCTTAGGTGTCCAGAGATGTGCAGTTTAGCTGGGGTTACGGGAATAGGGCGGGGAGTGGGCAGAGGTAGGATTCTCCTTCAGAGGGTCAGTGCAGACCCGATGGGCCAAAGGCCCCCTTCTGCACTGTAGGGATTTGATGGATTGTATATTTAAGCCACACACACAAGGCCAGAGAGTGAGGACAATGTAGAGAAGTGTTCAACTATGATAGTGAGCTGGACCACTCATTCTCATCTTTCCCCATTTAATAATTAACCAAGCAAAGTACCAGATATAGGATAAGGGTGCAAGTAATTATGTGACCAGACTAGTAATCCAGAGAATGAATTAAAATTATATCATTGTAATTTGGAGAATTTGAATTTGGTTCAATAAATAGGTGGTCAATAAATTGTCTTAAAAGAAAACCAATTGGCTCATTAAGGATGCCCTTGAGGGAAGGAAATCTGTTGTCCTTACCCAAACGGGTAAATATGTGACTTCACTCCCATTGCAATGTGATCGACTCTCAATTGTCCTTTGGAAAGTCAACTAGGAAGCTACTCACGTTGCGTTAGCCTGCTAGAACACCACCAGTTAATAGCAGAGGCTCATCCTCCAAGGAGAAGTCCTAAACCATCAGTGGAGCACACTATGAGATGTCCAGTAAGGCAGGAGTGGCCACTGGAGCCTTCAGCACGAATCCCATGAAGTCTCATGGCTTCAAAACAAACCTGGGCAAGGAAACCTCCTGCTGGTTACCACCTACTACCCTCCCTCAGCTATTGAACACTGCTTGCAGGATGCCCAGACGGTACTAGGGGACAGACTATAATTTAGAGGAAAGACCCTCAAAGCCCATCACAAAGAGCATCTTGTTAATATTGTCACTGATGAAACCCTAAAAGGACTTACTGGGCGTGTGGTAGATGATGAAGTCACTGTGAAAATCCCCTCGTCGCCACATTCCGGCGCCTTTCCGGGTACACCGAGGGAGAATTCAGAATGTCTAATTCACCTAACAGCTCGTCTTTTGGGACACCGGTGCACCTGGGGAGAACATGCAGACTCTGCACAGATTCGGGAATCGAACCCAGGTTCCTGGCACTATGAAGCAACAGTGCTAACCACTGTGCTACCGTGCCACCGATGAACGAACCTGCTAACGAGACTGTGTGACCATGTCCTCACCACTCCACCAGCCTTTTAAAATAAAAGGAACATTTTTAATTCAAGTGTGGCCACCAAGTATCGAGGGCTGGATTCTCTGCACTCCCAACGGCGAAATCGCGTTCAGCGCCGGGGCGGACAATCCATTTTCCCCGCATGAAATCAGGACCGGTGCCAGTTCAGCGATTCTCCGCCCCCCCGAAAAGCAGGGTACTCGGAGGCCGCCGCTGTGCGGCCTCTGACCTGGAAGTGCAGGGGCCCGTATCGGCAGTTAGAGCTGCGAGCTCCACGACGGCTCCCTGCTAGCCGCAGGACTGTGAAAATGTGGCCTTTTGACAGCAGTTTTTTTGCCCTAAAAGACCAGTTTTTACGCCCGCGTGGGGACATAGTCCCTGAAACGGAGAATCTAGGCCCTAATCTGTCACTCTGTCAATTCTAATTCGCCCTGCGTTCGAGCAGGTGATGCTGAAGAGCTCAACATTCACCACATTCCTCGGCTCACTGTTCCTCAATCACATGTCTGCCAAGAACTTAAAAGGCACAACATGACGGGTGGCTGTACCCTTGACACACCCACCCCTCCTCCCACCCACCTCAGGCAAAAGCCACCCAGGAGAGTGAAGCGTTCAGGTGAGTTTTTAAACACTTCATCTGAATGCCTGAATCAACAGAAGGAAACCTCCTGGGCGTGTGGGGTTGCTTGACACCAGGCCTCAAGCGAATGGCAACAGGTAGTGTATTGACTGGTTGAGAAGGAATGCACAGGCCCTGATACAAAGCGTTGTGATTACACAACAGCAGCACAAAACAAAAATCACTTGTTTCTGGGTTTGTTCAATATATTAGCGCCAATACACTACAGACAAATTTTTTAAACCCAATGCACTATTAAATGCTGTCAATTTGCATCATATGGGTCACTTAATACATCACTTCAAATTACTCAAACCACAAGCCCCACTGGTGCACCTGTGACCACCTGTACCTCAATCACCTGATGAAATTATTTAAAACGCCGATTCGAAGAGTCACCAATTTATCCAGTTGGAAATTCAGGAGAAGCAGTTTTACTCAGAACAAAAACAGAAAATGCTGGACAATTTCAGCAGGTCTGGCAGCATCTGCGGAGAGAAAAGGGACTTAACATCGAGTCTGGATGACTCTTTTTGTCAAAGCTGGAGAGGACTAACAGAATACGTAGAACATGGAACTTGCTACCACAGGGAGTGGCCGAGGGGAATAGCATTGATGCATCGAGGTGGGAGCTGGATAAATACCTGGGGGAGAAAAGTTGCAGAGGGGAGAGAGGTCGGTGCACCAGCAGAACAATTAGGTCAAGTGGCCTATTTCCATGCTGTTAATTCTATGCAGCCGGAAATATTCTGACAGTGAAACTATGGTAGAACAGAATATATAAATGTATCACTGGTTTTGCAGAGTTTAAATGGACACAGCATGAAAAATTCACACACACACAGTTACACTTTACTGACATGCTCATCTAAAAACAGTTCAAGGATATTTTAAATGCACACCATGGTGCTTCATGAAAACTCCAACTTCAAGAATTAATTAGTGGCTTTAAGATGCCTCCAGATCCTCGCAGTAACAGTCCCAGGGCTAGTTCAGCTCGTTTGGCCGGACAGCTGGTTTATGATGCAGAGCACACCCAACAGCGCGGGTTCAATCATCATACCGGCTGAGGTTATTCATGAAGGCTCCATCTTCTCAACCTTGCCCCTAGCCTGATCCTCAGGTTAAATCACCAGCAGTCAACTTTGCACCCTATGGGACTATGAGTCCCGGGTGACCCATTTGAGACTATGGTGACTTTACTGACTTAGCCCAGAGTGCAGATTATATTTTCCGCCAAAAAACAATAGGAGGGATATCCTGAAAACAGTTCCACCAATTAGCAGATTCTAGTCACGAGATAGAGGTTCATCAGTATCATCGGATACAAATACTATCCCTCTGACGGGTTGTTGTAGGGCAATGAAGTGCTTCAAAAGCCTCCGTGAATCAACATGAAAGCTTTTAAAATTATACTGAAACAATCAAATACTCTGGCCGATTCATCAATCAGTCCCCTGGATCCACACTTGCCCTGAACTGTGAGATGATCAATATAACCTATCTGCATCTTCCTCCCACATCCTTAAGCCCTTTAAAACAGACGTTCAGCATTTCCTGATCATCAGGTTCCGATCTAGAGTATCACCTCTAATCTATAGCACAGAAACAGTCCATTCAGCCAAAACGGTCTGTGCTCGTGCTTATCCTCTACACCCCCGTCCTCCACCCTTCCTACTTCAACTAAACTCGTCAATATAACCATCTAAAAACCCTTCTCCCTCATGTACTCACCAAGCTTCCCCTGAAGTGCATCTGTGCATAACCTCAACCACTCCCATTTGCTGGCGACTTCTAACCACTCTGGGTAATGGGAGACGGATACAGATATTGCCTGATAAGATAGTGGAGCATTCAGCTCCTAACTCAATTGTCTACATTTGATATCTCGATTTGGATACACGTCATTTAGAAATGTTCCATCAGCGATCAGAACCCAGTTGTACAAATGGCTGAAGCCAGGCATAAAGGAAGAGGTCACAAGATCGGAGTACGCGAGGCGAGGTTGAACTGCTGTGTAAAAGATTGGGTTTAAACCTCAACTATTCTTTTCATTCGATCTTGGATTTCTACAGACCCCAACTGCTTATCTGTCTCAACACACACCACCAGCTCCAGCACTTTGGCCTTTGTTCCTTTTATTGAGCAGAATGGGCCTTCATTCTTTGTCACTTAGGAGAATGAGGGGTGATTATATTGAGACATAAAATTCCTCATGGGTTTGACGCTCATGCCCAGTAGCAGCATGCTATATTAATTCAAGAAAATTGGACAACATGTTTGAAAGGGTGGTCATCCAAGATGATCAGTGGATTAAAACCATTCCCCCATCTTAGCAGGTAACCACAGAACAATCCCAACTGACGGCAGTCACTGTCTACGATAACTGTGACTCAAATTAGCACACTGCCCTTCCCTGAAATCAAAGGGGGATTATCGGATTTGAATGGGTCATTCTAAAACAAAGGCACTGGCTATCTGGAACCCTCAAGGCTGCTAAGCCCACAACACAGGATGTGGAATCAACATGAACACCACTCAAAGTCATGAACACCGCCCAGTCCATCACACGAACCTGCCTCCCATCCATTGACTCCACCTACACCTCCCGCTGCCTGGGGAAAGTGGGCAGCATAATCAAAGACCCCTCCCACCCGGGTTACTCACTCTTCCAACTTCTTCCATCGGGCAGGAGATACAAAAGTCTGAGAACACGCACAAACAGACTCAAAAACAGCTTCTTCCCCGCTGTTACCAGACTCCTAAACGACCCTCTTATGGACTGACCTGATTAACACTACACCCCTGTATGCTTCACCCAATGCCGGTGTCTCTGTGTTTACATTGTGGACCTTGTGTTGCCCTTTTATGTATTTTTTTTAAAAAAAAATTTCATGTACTAAATGATCTGTTTGATCTGATTGCAGGAAAATACTTTTCATTGTACCTCGGTACACGTGACAACAAACAAATCCAATCCAACTTGCAAAAAAAGCCATGTAGCCATGTTTTCTTTGTTTGTTCACAAAATCAGCTGGGGGCTGCGTGCAGTCAATTCCATCCAAGCCATCAATTCAACCTGTGAACCAGACTCAACAAGTATAATACCTAATCAGTCCCTGTTTAAAATACACCAGAGAACTAACGCCCAGGAGCCAACCTCCTAGCCACTCGACTGCAAGAAACCTCAAAACCTGCTGCGAACCCTAGGCTTTACAATCCCCTCATTCAAATTTTTCAAAACTCTAAGCCATTCAGAAGACCACGGACCTGCCACGTTGGAGACCAGCGATCATAAATCAGAGACTGAGGTAGCCATAATAGGTAAAAGTGCATGCCCTTTATCTGGGAGTGCATGAGTGAGGCAGAGTTTTATGATGTGTTTAATTCAGGGCAAGTGTAAAAATATTTTTAAAATGGCTTTATCTTTTTAAACTCTCAAAATCTTCCTGCTGAATTATTTAAGTGGAATACAAATTCCAAGATAAGAGAACACACACCCTTTTCCATACAAAACATACGGATCATAGGCAGCAAGGGAACACATACATTCTCTCTGTGACACAGGATAAGTGGTGAGAGATGGTTTTCCCCTAGCTGGAAAATCTAGAACTAGGAGTCACAGCCTCAGAGCAAGGGATTGGCCATTTTGGACTGAAACAAAGAGAAATTACTTCTCGGAAATGGTTCTGAATCTTTGTACTCTCTAACCTAGAGAGCCGTCGATGGTTAGCCATTGAATACAGAAGTTAAGAGATTCTTGGACACAAAAGGAATCAAGGGGTATGGACATAAAGCAGTGTGCAACCATGATCTTATTGAATGTTGGAAAAGGCTTTATGGGCTGTAATGTCTACTCTGCTCCGATGTTCACCTGGTGCAGACCCGGTGGGCTGAATGGCCTCCCTCTGCACTGTAAATTCTATGAGAATTTTATGAGCTGTAATGACGGAATCTCTTGTCCTCTTTGTTTATGGCAGATCCTACATTAGTGATTACACTTCACAAATCTTCTGTGTCAACTGCTTGGGCGCTTTATAAATGCAAGTTTTTCTCTCATTGCATGCAGGTTGGTATCGTTTATCACCACTGCATGATCCACATTTTTTTTTTTTTTTTTTAAAAAGGTATAAACATGAACATTCTTCCACAGGAATCAAGAATTACTATTTTGGGAAATTAATATTCAGTGAGCCTGTCGCATTCTGTTTATATACACACACAAGTTGGGGACGTTGTTTTATTTTTAAACTACTCCCCGCTGTGCACACCACTGCCACAATCATAGAAATCAGCAGGGAAGGGATTTAAAATGAAATGAAAGGTCCCTACGTAAACCAGAATGACGCAAGAACATGATAGCAACTCACCGACACGTGCCTTGGGGAAATAGACTATGAAACAAAACCAATGTCGGAATTGAAAATGAGACACTCCTGAAATTGTTTTAAAAGCCCTTGTTTTCCCCAATTCTGGATTCATGAGCGTCCCCACTTTCCTTTGCCTCATCAACAACAGCCATGTTTTCAGCTGCCTCGATCCCAAGCTTATATTTTATAGCCTTGATTGCCACAAGTAGGCTTACATTAACGCTGCAATGAAGTTACTGTGAAAAGCCCCTGGTCGCCACATTTCGGCGCCTGTTGAGAATTCAGAATGTCCAAATTGCCTAACAGCACGTCTTTCGGGACTTGTGGGAGGAAACCGGAGCACCCGGAGGAAACCCACGCAGACACGGGGAGAACGTGCCGACTTCACTCAGACAGTGACCCAGCGGGGAATCGAACCCGGGACCCTGGTGCCGTGAAGCCACAGTGCTAGCCCTTGAATTCAATGAACAAATCTGGAATTGGAAGCTCGTCTTGGTCATAGTGACCATGAAGCTATTGTTGTAAAAACCCATCTGGTTCACTGCTGTCCTTTAGGGAAGGAAATCTGCCGTCCTTACCTGGTCTGACTCCCGACCCACAGTAACAAGGTCCACTCTCAACTTCCCCCCGAAATGGCGGAGCATTGGAGGGCAATTAGGGATGGGCAACAGACGTCAGGCTTGCTGGTGATGCCCACATCACATGAAAGAATAAAATAAAATGCACCAAGGTTGCTTCTGCCAATTAGGGTGGCAGGGGCAGCAAGGCTGAGACACCCACCCTCATTTCCAAGTCTCCCCCCCCCCCCCCCCAGCCCACAAATCTCTTCAGGTCTGTTGGTTCCCCATTGTATCAGGATGGCAAAAAATCAATAACAGGAGCAGTGAGGAAAGAGCAGGAGGATTGGAATGGAAAGAATTGGGTCTGCCCAAGGAGCTAGCACAGATACAATGGGCCGCATGGTCTCCATCTTTGCTGTATGATTCTAGATGGATGGTGGAAGGGAGAAATTAATGGTTTACAAATAATAAGAGTAATGAAATGTTGGAAATTCCCCCATAGACCAATCAGCATCTGGAAGAAAGAATGCAGATTAACTACTCAGATGTGACTCTTCCAATCGTACCAGTTCTGACAAGGAATCACAAACTAGGAAGAGCAGGTAAGACTTCTTCCAGATGCTGATTAAGCTGCATTTCCACTCTGCCCAATAAAAAAAACGATACCATTTATACTCCAGTCAAAAACCCACTGCACACCCTCCTCACAAAACAACTCCGTTTATTCCATTTTCCCCTGGATGAAGCAAAGAATATTTTACTCCTGCAAAACCGACTCCAGCAGTACTACGCGGCTCACCCCGATGTTGACGTTACGAACGTGGAGCGACGCGCCACGCCAACAAATAATCAGCCAAAGGACAGGTTCACGAGCAGATTATAGAATAAATGATCCTTTCAGCAGAACTGCATTGTCCAGTCAACATGCAGCAGATGTTGCAAACAAAGAGCAAGTGGACAAACGGCAGCATATTCATTACTTGGCTTCATCACCCAGCAACCAACCTTCAGTTATTAGGCAAGTTTTATACACAATTTATGACCCAAAAAGCTTAAAAACAGATTACAAGAAATTGTTTATAGCCAATAAAACGCTGAACTATCCCTTGTGCAAGGTCGTGCCAAAGAGACACTTTGATTAAGCAAAATGAATGTACGGTATTTGTACGTTTTACACTTTGATCAGAAAATGCACACAGCCGCCAATTCTGAAGCCACGCTGAATTGTGTTAGAAGGGCTACATAAGAAATTAGGAGAGGAATAGACCATATGCCCCTCGAGCCTGCTCCGCAAAGATCATAGCTGATCTTTGACCTCAACGTCACCGTCCCAAATATTTGGGTACTTAATTTAAAGCAAAAACTATCCAAGGGCATCACAAGAACAAACCTGATGCCAATCTAGGTGAAAACAATGATCAAATTAAATCTTGGAGCTCTCTCATTCGTTTCACAAAGTGAACACTCACATTTATTTAATTGACCAAAAGCAAGATTTTAAACCGGTTACATGATTTTGAATCTATTTTTGATTTTAAATGTCCCTCAAAGACCAGTCATCCTATATTGCGTTAAGAGGTTAGTCAAACAGGCTCAAAGAGATCCCTAGTTAGTATCAAGTATTTATCAATATCCTCGGATCACACGTCAACTTTCTGTGTCATTTCTTTTCACGTTAATTCAACACAATCACAAGAATAATCTTCATTCCCCTTTAGAAAGCTGCATCGTCAGGGTCTGAAAGGGTACACTCATCAGTAAAATTCTCCAAAATCAGGGATGTTTGTTTGCTATGAGTGTAGTTCAGAGCGAGTTGCACCTTCCAAAGTTCCTTCTATGAGGGAAACACATCAGGCCCCTGCTCACTGCATTAAGGGGATCAAAGTTAAAAGCACACAGGAACTAACATGTCATGATGAACTACTGTTGTCAAATAGGGATTGTAACCATTATTGTAGCTGGTAACACCTTCAAGTGCTGTTAAGTATGTGCAAAATGAGTACGATACCGAGTGCAACACACCTAACCTACTAAAGTATACCTCAATTCAACTGCAGATAAATTATTGAACAATATAATGAATTAGGAAGAATTCTTTTTTTAAAGTTAGAGTACCCAATTTATTTTTTCAATTAAGGGGCAATTTAGCGTGGCCAATCCACCTAACCTGCACATCTTTTGGGTTGTGGGGGTGAGACCCACGCAGACAAGGGGAGAATGTGCAAACTCCACATGGATAGTGACCCTGAGGCCGGGATCGCACCGGGACCTCGGCGCCGTGAGGCAGCAGTGCTAACCATGGTGCCACAGTGCCGCCCAGAATTAAGAAGCAATTAGGAGCAATTTTGATTTAGTTAACAGACGCACAATGGATGGAGCCACGAGTGCCTATTTTGCACAAAATACAGGAATGCAAACATCCAGGTGGCGGTATCATCAGTTCCATTCACCTGGAATAGGGAAGAAAACGCCACTTCTACCCAAACTGCCAACAGTTAAATGGAAAGACACTTCCATTCAGCTTTTTTTTTTTTTTTAAACTGCAAATAATGGGGATGCAGTGCCAAGAGAAACTTCATATTAAAAAGGTGCATTCTGTGAAACTCAGCCCATCTCATGCCAAGTCCCAATCACCCACAACCCCCGTGTGTGCTGACCTATAGGGGGCGATTCTCCCAAATGGAGCCCAAGTGTTCGCGCCATCGTGAACACCGTCGCATTTCACGGTGGCGCGAAACGGGCATAGGGACGACCGATTCTACGGCGCTAGAGGGGTTCACGCCACTCCAGCCTCCCTTCCCGGTGCCAAGCCAATCCGCGCATGCGCAGTTGGGCTGCGCCAACCTGCGCATGCGTGGGGGACTTCTTCCGTGCCCCGACTCAACATGGCGTCGGTGTTCAGAGGTCGGTCGCACAGGAAAGTAAGGGGGGGTGAGAGGAGGCTGGCCCGCTGATCAGTGCGCCCTGATCGCGGGCCATACCCCATCGGAGGCCCCCCCCCGCCCCCCCGGTGAAGGATTGGTTTTCCCCATCCCACAGGCCGCTTCCCAACCGTTCC
This sequence comes from Scyliorhinus torazame, assembly GCF_047496885.1. Lineage (NCBI taxonomy): Eukaryota > Metazoa > Chordata > Chondrichthyes > Carcharhiniformes > Scyliorhinidae > Scyliorhinus > Scyliorhinus torazame. The sequence goes on along the minus strand of NC_092727.1, from coordinate 9,915,879 downwards.
CGCAGAGCTCCCGCCGGCATCGACCAGGGGTGGACGGCGCCGGCGGGACTCTGTCGTATCCGCGTGGCTGCTCGGCCCATCGCCGGAGAATCGGTGGCCCCGCCGATTCCAGCAGCCCGCGGCCTACGCCGTATCAACCGCGCCGGCACAAATGTCGCCAATTCTCCGCACCTCAGAGAATCGCGCACCGGCATCGGGGCGCGGTTGAGGCAATTCCCGGCCCGGCGCAGGGCTCGGAGAATCGCCCCCAAAGTACTTCACAACCCGGCAATGCCTCGAATTTCAAATTCTGAAGGGTGTTCAAATCTCTCCATTCTCACTCCTGGAAATTTGGAGAGGTGGGGGGGGGGGGGGGGGTGTTCCTCAAATCCTAATGTACATTTGCACAGGCTAAAATGGGGTCAATGGCAGAATAAGTGGCGAATATTCCCCTTGGTGTGAACCCTCTCAATCTCTACAACCTCCTACAACTGTGAGATCTCTCCATTACTCCAATTCCAACTTCTTGCACATCCACAATGGGGACATCATCCCAGCAACAATCATTTCGATAAGACAATGAATTAGTTAGTATGTCAGGGACACTGCTGAAAAAGATAATGAATTGTCCAAATAAATCCATGATTTTAAAAGTGATGTCACAGTATTAAAATGTGAAACATCCCAATATTGTGCTTAAATGATATTTGATAGTATGATAGTCACTCAGAACAAATTGAGGTCTTGCCTTTTCCCTTGAAAGAAATAGTCAGATATGGGGATAAAATTGGAATCAGTAGGAGAGGAGATTAAATTCCCAGATTTGTCCCAGCTGAATAGTAAAGTAATCCTCCATGTAACAAGCAAAGCGGTGTTCAATTCCACAATGCTGCTTTTCACTCACTGCATCCGGTGTGGGACTAATTTATGCTTTTGAATATAGTCCTGATATTGAAGGAGAAAAATAATGTTATTGGGGGGAAATTAAATTAGGAACTATTGATTAGCAAAAGAGACATCCTTGGTCAGAAGTATAGATCAGTCAAGTTGCACATACATTGGCCAACCAGGTTCTGAACAATTAATGCCACAACAAAGCATTATATAACTTTCTCTCAAACTAAGCCAGTCAAAACGAAGATACCACTGTGCAGAATTGATGGATGCAAATTAAATTGTGTTAAATTCCCACATGTTTCTGCTATCATTTGATGAGAAAAACATGACATTTGGCACCAAGAGCAATCAAATTGCTTCCCCAACACTAGCATCTGATGTCTTGCTGTTCATTCTAACACTGTGCGAACCTCAGTCTTATTGGTTACAAGCACAGGCTAGGCTGCTTGTTGTTTTACGTCTACTTACGAGTGGTGGGGAGGAGTTAAAAACAGTTTGTTGCCAAGACGATTTTGCACAAATGCTCAATAGAATTGAGACAGGGGAGGTGGAGGTAAAGAGACAGTTTTTGGGACTATGTCCCCACGCTGTTGTGAAAACTGTGGTCATTTACGCCAGGAAAATCTGCGTCAAAAGGCCCCCACCTTGCAGGGGGCTAGCAGGCAGCTGTCGCGGAGCTCGCAGCTCCAGCTGCCAATACGGCCCCCGCACTTCCGGGCCAGAGGCCGCGCATGCACAAGGCGGCGCCTCTAGCGGCCGCACCGTGCTCCATGGTGGACTCAGCCCGCGGACCTGGACTGCCAAAATAGTGCCCCACATCGGCCGCACGCTCGACCCGGACCGCTCGCAGTCCCAAATGATGCCCCCCTGCCCTCCGATCGGCCCTCCCCCGACTGTGGCCGCCCCGGACTGAATCTGCAGCCACCAAATGTGGTTCCCAAATGGCTGGACCGGGTTAGAGACACACCAATCGGGATTTCGGCCGGTCGGGGAAGGGGAATAGCAGGCCAGGAGGCGGTGGATACTCGACGCGGCGTACTCCCAGAGTACGCTGCTTTTCGGGGAGCGGGAATAGCGGAACCTGCCGCCGGTCTCGATTTCGTGCAGAAAACGGATTCTCCGTCCCGTCACCAAACGCAATTTCGCCGTCGGGGTTCGGAGAATCCAGTGCAGGAACATAGAGGGAAAGCCGAATTGAGCAGAGGCAGGTAGGAATACATAACCAAAAAGGAATAGATACAAACAGGTAATGTAAACATTGCTTTAGACGTTTCATACAAGAGGGATGTTGCAAGGCAGAGAAAAGTTGAGCAAAGGCAAAAACACAGGCAAAAAAAAAAGAGAGAATTGTGATCAAAATACGGAGTGTAAATACTGATTCACGTGGTTGTAAGATCATAAAAAACAGCCTGACCTTCCAACCCCTCCTCACACAAGGATACAAACCATAGCCGGAAAATAACTTTTACACAACTAACAGTGTACCCTTTAACAGTCTTTAATCAGCAGCATTAAATACCTTCTGAATCCATCTTTTCTTTCCCCCACCCCCCTCTCTCTTCAACACCTCCCTGTCATAAATCCTCCATCTCAATCTTTCCAATTGGGAGCACTGTGCAATCCGGTCTCCCTGCTAAAACAGACATTACCTCCCCACCCACTCCCCCTAGCCACAGATCTCTTCCTTGAAATGTGTAGCTGCCGTTAGGACTCAATCTGAAGCAAGAGGCTCCAATATAAACACGGGGATACAGGCAACAAACAAAATGTTACATTCATCGGGAGGTAAATATAATTACAGCACAACAAGCTACTGAGAGAATAGGTGTGTTCAAGAGTTCAAACTACACACACCTTGTACCAATCAAAACAGTTCTGGTGTGTCCTGCTCGCCCACCAGAGTAAAGTGCACACTTTATTTTATAACATTGAACAAAACAGTTAACTGTTTAACAGAAGTTGGGTTATGTCAAAGTGTATTTAAGGAGTTTGTGTATTTCCAACTGTAGAATAGTAAGGAGGCTATTTGGCCCACCGAGTTTGGTGCTAGCTTTTTCAAAGGACAATCCAGTTAGTCCCACGCCCCTGTACCTTCCCCATATCCTTGCAATTTCTTCAATTCCCCTTTAAAGCCTACTTTTGAAAAAAATCCCTCACCCCATCAGGCAGCGCATTCCAAATCCTGACCACAAAGTTGCATTAAAAGTTTCTTCTCATATTGTTTCGGATTCTTTTGCCAGTCACTTAAATCTGGTGATCGAGTCTTCAGCCACAATCCATCCTATTTAAACCTTTCTTCATTTTAAACGCCTCCATTAAATTTCCACACCGTATTCTCTGTTCGAAGGAGACCGCCACCAGCTTCTCCGGTCTATCCACAGTATCCCTGGAACCATTCCAGTAAATCAATCGCTATCCTCTCAAAAACCTTCATGCCTTTTCCGAGCGGTGCTCAGGATTCAACACATTCCAGTCAAGGCCAGATTACCTTGACATTCTTACTTCCACAAGTGTTTCAAAATACACATATAAAAGCATGACAGATACGGTTACTAGTTGTTTTGTGGAATTCTATAAATTTAATCAAGAGCAAATGTAGCCTTCAAGTGAAGTGGGTTAGGATATTGAACTAACTCGCCCCCTATTCAGAGAATCATAAATGGTTACAGCGCAGGAGGCCACTTAACCTACCCTGGCTGCACCAGCTCTCCAAATGAACAACATGACTTAGTGCCATTTCCTTGCCTTTCCCCCATACCCTCACATAAGAACATAAGAACAAGGAGGAGTAGGCCATCTGGCCCCTCGAGCCTGCTCCGCCATTCAATGAGATCATGGCTGATCTTTTGTCGACTCAGCTCCACTTTCCGGCCCGAACACCATCACCCTTTTCTCCAAAAAACTATCTACTTTATCTTGAAAATATTTAATGTGAAGGAGCCTCTACTGCTTCACTGGGCAGGGAATTCCATAGATTCACAACCCTTTGGGTGAAGAAGTTCCTCCTAAACTCAGTCCTAAATATACTTCCCTTATTTTGAGGTGTCGATGTCGATTTTGAGGCTATTGAATGCCTCAATCAAGCCTGCCTCCACCACACTTCCAGTCAATTCCAGACCCAAAGCAATCAATTGTGCGCAGGAAGTTTTTTCTCACGTCACATTTGCTTCTTTTGCAAATCCCTTGAAATCCATGCCCTCTCGTTCTTGATCCTTTTGCAGGCAAGATCAGTTCCTCCCTATCTACTCTGCTAGCCTCATGATTTCGAGCATCTCTCTCAAATCTCCTCTTTAGCGCTCTTCTCTCATCGAATCCCTACAGAAGGAGGCCATTCAGCCTATCTAGTCTACACCAACCCCGGCATAAGAGCACCCGACCTAGGTCCACTCCCTCGTCCTATTCCTGGAACCCCATAATCCCACCTGCCCTTTGGATGGACACCAAGGGACAATTTAGAATGGCCAATCCACCTCACCTGCACATCTTTGGACTCTCCTGGTCCTAACCTTTCCCATCCATCCTCATAATTGAAGTTTCTCATCCCTGGAAATATTCTTGTAAAACTCTTCTGTGCTCTCTCTCCAACATGTTCACATTTCTGGAACACAGGAAACAGCAAGGGAGCAGACACAGCGGCCAGGGAGGAGTGCGCGTGCAGGAGTGTGGAAAAGGAGAGAGGGAGAAAGAAAAATGGAGGATGATAGAAGAGATACAAGTGTGTGTGGATACGAATCTCTTATTGTGGCTCCATGATTAACGTTAATGATAAAATGTCGCCTCTATCCAGTGTGGTGATTTGCAGACTGAGACATCAAGGTAGATTGCTAGAGCCCAGACTAAATATGTGCATCATCATTCCTGCCCATCAGAACCCCATCTTAAACCTTTGCGTAGTGCTTATTTATAACAGCACCGGGTTTCAAGCTCAAATTTAATTGATGTATCGTCCAGCTTCATGTTTCCTCTCTGCCCCCATCTCCAAGGTGCTGACATGGTATGGTTCTTCTGTCGCCCTCCTCAACCAGTCCTTCCCAGTACCTCAATCAAACAAACTGTTCAGATGCAAGCCTGGATAGTGAATGAGAGGCTATTCCATACATGTGGCATCACTGCCAAGCCTAATCCTGATTGTAGGCTGCAATCGGAATTTGCCTGATGCTCCCACCTCGCTATCCAGTGGACAGAGGCGCTAACTGGGGTTAACAGTAACGTCCCTGGGCTAGTCACCCAGAAACCCAGGCTAATGCTCGAAGGTTCAAATCCCACAACTGCAGGTGGAGGAATTTAAGTTCAATTAATAAATCTGGACTGGAATATAAAGTTAGTCTCAATAATGGTGAGCATCACTGGGATTTTCTGGTCCTGACCCGTGAAGCCATCATTGATGTTCATGAAAATCCATCTGGTTCACTAATACTTTTAGAGAAGGAAATCTGCCGTCCTTACCTGGTCTGGCCTACACGTGATTCCAGACCCACAGCAATGTGGTTGACTCTCAACTGCCCTCCTGAAATGGCCCAGCAAGCCACTCAGTTCAGGGGGCATTTAGGGACGGGCAATAAATGCTAGTCCAGCAGTGACTCCCACATAAAAGCATTACAGATTCCATCAGTTCTGAAACTAGCATCATTTTTAGCGTACGGAAAGTGCAAATATTTGTAAGAGCGAAAATTTTAAATTGGTTGTATTCCAATATTTTCCTAAGCCGACATGCACGGGATTTTTCTTCCTCATTCTCGTCTCTCTCCTGGAGATATGCAAATCACATGTTTGTATGCTTCTGTAGCTAGAATTTCCTGGAATAAGTGACTGTAACCACTTGCCAGAGGCTAGATCTTGAGGAAAGCCACTCCACATCAAGCATAGCAGAGCAGGTGATTCTCCTGATCTTACCACCTGCTGTAGGGGCATTGGAAGGATTTACATGTTGATAAACGAGTCTTCGAGCCCGACTCAAACCCAGAGTCCCTGGCTTAGAGGCAGGGGAGCATTACCCACTGCGCCACGAGACCTATCCCACAATAGATTAGCGCACTTCAAAAAGACTTGCTGTAACGTGGCTTTTAGAGATTGAGGCTATGATTTCTTCACTGGAAAAGAACTCTTAAGAACATGGGGCGAGAATACGATTGCTACCCCCTAGGTCAAACAGTCTCCCGACACTCTCCGATCAGGTTCACTCAAAGAATGGCTTCTTAAGCCAGAGTTAACTCAAAATTAATCCGGCAGGAACAAGAACATTCAGGAGCAGAGAAAAAGGAATTTTGGAGGTGGGGCAGCCTTTTAATTTTAAATATACCTTAGGCTTCAGGAGCTCCACGTTGCAAACCTGGTCTGAGGGATTCACAAAGTGTTCAGTTTTAGAGGGTCATCATAGCATGTGTGCCTCTAAGGCAGAGAGTTCAAGTCGCATTCCTAAACTGGAACACAATTTCGGCTAACGCTCCAGAGATGGACCGAGAGCTTGCTACACGGTCAGAGACGCTGTCTTTTTCAGATGAGACGTTAAATCGGGGTCCTATTTGCTCTTTCAGGTGGATCACATCGAAAAAGATCCCGTGTCAAAAGCATCGCTTTTCTGCAAATCTCGAGGAACGTGTCAAAAACACACACGCAGGCGCGCACACACAGGGTCACAATCCCCTTTCGCAATTTAAATAAACTGGTGGAACTACCCCAGCTGCTCCGTAAAAACAGAAATAGGCAAGTGAACTTTTCAAGACATGATTCAGCCTCAGATCCACAACAACAGCCCACCATCTTTCATTGCAGAGCGTCAACACTTCTTTGCCGCTCTACAAAGTTCTTGTTTTCTGTACACTGGGCTTAACACATTATATTTTTAAAAGTTGCACGGTGGTGCAGTGGTTAGCACTGCTGCCTCACGGCGCCGAGGTCCCGGGTTCGATCCCGGCTCTGGGTCACTGTCCATGTGGAGTTTGCACATTCTCCCCGCGTTTGCGTGGGTTTCGCCCCCGCAACCCAAAGATGTGCAGAGTAGGTGGATCGGTCACGTTAAATTGCCCCTTAATTGGAAAAAAGAATTGGGTACTCGAAATTAAAAAATATATATTTTAAAAGTAATTTTTTTTTATTTTTGAAATAGCTTATGGGTCAACTGAAATATGATCCTTTGCCCTTTTAACAAAAGGCACGTTAAAAAAATATGACCCTATCACTGATGTTGCCTCTTTTTTTTTATAAATTGTTTTTAAATATAAGCCAGTTAATTAAGAGGCCCCAGAATAATAGCTAAATCTTGCACTAATTTTCTGACTGGACAATGAAAGCATTCTGGGAGCTGCACAAATTTGACAAAAGGTAGCAGATACATTTTGGAGGGAATGTGACCTTTGCTCTTGCACAGATACTTGACGCAGCCTCCTCCCCCCTCTCTGACGCCCATTGTCCTTGGAGCCCCTCACCCTCGTCAGGCCTGACTGCCCTGTACAATGAGCTGCTTTGGTCCATTTTGGAGCGCACCCACCCCCTCCCCATTCCCCAAACCCTCCACCCCCCCCCCCCCCCCCCCCCCCCTGTGCACTGTGCTCCCAATCCCATAAAGGCCTGACTGAACAAACACAGTGCCCTTTCCACATGGCCTCCCAGGCTCCCATTTCAGTCCAGCACTGAAAAGAACTACTGTAAATAAGATGGGCCTCTTTGACCTGTCATTGTCTGCTCTCAAACCCCTGCATCCACTCTACTGTAACACAGCCACACTCTGCACAATGGGTTCACTGATGGCTGTGCTAACCTTTGCCTGGGAGTGGTACACCCATAGTTTCAGGATGAAAAAAAAAGATTTGTCAAAGAGTTCCATCCCCACAGCGCTCTCAAACCCTTAAGCTGCGGTGCCCCTACTGAAGTGGGTTCTCAAAGGCTCGCTAAAAAAAAAAATCAAAATCAAAACTGTCATTGGTTTAAAAATTGTTCTTGTACAAGTACAAAATAAATGCAAAATAAAATTAGATCATCTATTTTAGCAGCCAAGAGTGTGACTAAATTAGCAAAATTTAGCAATTCAGCCATAGCAATAATAATGGATCAAAAAGATTTTGTAGGATTTTTTTTTTTTTTTTTTAAAGTCACATGCTGATTTGCAAAGGGGTCAAATTCTAACCACCCATAGATCTGGAGATATAAAGACAATTCACGCCAAGAGTTAAAATTGCATTTCTCCAGACCGAACCCAGAACTGGCCAACATTAAGTGTTTCAGTGCGCTGTTCGTTTCAAGATGGTTTGCAATTCACGGTCACGTTCGGGGAGACGACCTCTTCCTAACCCAGGTGATGTTTTTTTTTAATATCGTCAGAGATTCAGCAGTGAGAAGCCTTTCTATCCGTCAAAGTTCTGTTTGGTGCTCTGGACTCTGTCCCGCTCTACATCCCGAGTGGATTTCATAAAACTGGCAGGAAGAGATAAACACTTGCCTGGACACAGTCCTTTCAAAACCGGCAATTGCAATATCTATTTCCCAGCTGGACACTATGCTGCACAAATGTACAAGTGACTGAGCCACCAATCTCTATAAAGCAGATAGGGAGAGGCACTGAAGAAGGGACCAAAGAAATGATTCATGAGAATGATGCCAGAGCAGAGACATTCTAACCAGATAACAGAATCATAGAATCGCTACAGTGCAGGAGGCCATTCGGTCCATCGAGTCTCTACTGACCCTCATTGCCTATTCCCACTCTCCTGCAACCCCACCTAACCTGCAAATCTTTGAACTGTGGGAGGAAACCGTCGCAGACACGGGGGAAATTTGCAAACTCCACACAGACAGTCACCCGATACCGGAATTGAACCCAGTTCCCTGGCGCTGCGAGGCAGCAGTGCTAACCACTGTGCCACTGTGGGAAGGACTATGAGTGACTCGATAGAGGTCTTTCATAAAGGGGTTCACCGAGATCGATGCAGCAATGATGTTTCCATTTGTGGGGAGTCAAAACCTGGGGCCATAAATATAAAACCAAGTCATTAATAAATCCAAATAAAAAAGGGAAATTGGGATAAACCTCATTATCCAGTGATTAGAGTGTAAAACACAGTAACAAATGAGTGTTTGAGACAAATAGTATGGATGAATTTAAGGGAAGACAGAAGGGAAAAGGAAACAGAGTCATACACTGCTCGTTTATACATCCAACCCAGTGTAAAACCCATTGGAGATGTAGGTTAACAGGACGCATCCTGTTCCGGAATTTCAAAAATAGAGGAGGAGAAAAAAGGGATAACGCCATTTTTCAGCTTGTACACAGTTTCAATTCACTTCATCTAACAGTCAGGCATTGCAGGCAATCCTTTTACCTGGGAATTGTACAAAGTAAGAAAGGAAGTTTCAAACCATCAGGGGGGAAAGATTCAGTGTGGAAGAGGATTTTGTCAACCCTTCCAAACTGCACCACTCTCATTAAGCAGAGGAGTGCAATCGCACTACCAGAAACAGACTGAAGGCTACCATAAAATTGACCAGAAAGGCAAGTTTCCATATTTAATCAATCATTCAAAACAGAACATTGCAGCAAGAGCAGGTGGAACATGTGAATTTAATGGAAAATTCTAACCTTTCATTATTTACCTCTCCACAATAGCCAAAGTGCTAAGCTTGTTTAGAAGGGTAATCCCCTTTTACAGCTAATCAGATCCCTGCCCCCACAACCCAGGCCGCACACAGATCAGGTAACAATGTTTATCAATCCTGCCCACAAAAACTCTACTGAAACTTGGTCTCAGAAGTAAATTTGTTGAGAAAGGTTTTTTTTTTTGGGGGGGGGGGGGGGGGGGGGGGAAACAACTGGACCTTGTCCTTGGCCCCAGTCACCTGACCATTGTACTAGGGTGAGCAAATACGAGTTGGATTACAGTGGTATCGGACTCTGCACTATAAAGCATTGTGCGGCACTGTGATCTTTCCGTCTCCACCACCTCCCCCCCCCACCCCTACCCCTGCTCAGGAACGGCCTGTTTCCACAGATACATCATGCCTGTTGATCGCTCTTGGACTCATTCAACCTTCCACAAGGTGCCAATTACACACAGATTTTCTGTTTTGTGGTAGGGCCAATATATTGCGCTTTGCAGCACTGCTGGTAATGTTGACTGGTGTGCATGTATAAGGCAGCTCTCAGAGTGTTGATGCAAGCACACTACCAGCAGGATGTTGTAGGAGCTGGCTGCTTTCCAGTTCGAGTGCCGAATGCAAGGGTACAAATCAAGGCTGATGCCCCATCTGCCTATGCAAGTGGCTGCAAGAAGATTCCACAGCACTAACTGTAAGAGTAGGGAGTCCTGCCAGTGCCCTGGTCAACATTCCTCCCTCATTTCAAACATCACGACAAATTAATTCGCTAAATCATTCATTTGATAATAATGATAATCTTTATTCATGTCACAAGTACGCTGACATTAACACGGCAATGAAGTTACTGTGAAAATCCCCTAGTCGCCACATTCCGGCGCCTGTTCGGGTACACGGAGGGAGAATTCAGAATGTCCATTTCACCTAACAAGCACGTCTTTCATGACTTGTGGGAGGAAACAGGAGCACCTGGTGGAAACCCTCGGTTGAGGCCGTACATAGCCCCATTTCGTACACAATGGGCTCCACTCTCCGGAACTCCCCAGTGTCGCGAGAGATCGGGACAGCATTCGTAAATGGCATCCCAAAGGGCATGCAGTGTGAGGCCTCCAATCCCCTGGGAGACCCCCATGAGTGCCGCTCCGTCTGGTCCCCGTTTGCGAGGACCAGTGCTGAACGGCGCTCGCCCAAGGTCTCCGAGGCGAAGGGGATCTGCACAGTGAGAGACTTACGGTCTCACTCTAGTATGCAGATTTGCCAAAAAGAGACCCCGCCCACAAAGGGCAGGATTTACATTGTAACATCTCACCAGGTCGTGGTTGGATCTCGTGAGCCGGGTAGATCCCAGGAGCGGGGTCTCCAGGCTTTTATCGGCCACGCTGCACTGCACGATGTGCTTTTCCGGAGTAGCGTGGCCATTGGATTGCACCCAAGGGGTGGTTGATATAAATATTATCGAAGTATTTAAGGAGACGTTAGGTAAACATGAGGAAATAATATACTGGTTGGAGTATGATACAGAAGGGTAAAGGCTCACATTGAGCATAGTCCAGATGGGCTAACGGACCCGTTTCTATTTCGTTTAGAGAGGACTTCCGGTTGAAAAAAATAATTGGATAGTCCACCGACCTTGGGCTCAAAATACCAAGGGCTACATAGGCAGGGGTCTGTGAATCTGCTGTATTAATCAAGAGAGGAATTACACTGGAGAAGCAACAAAGGAGTCATGTGCCACATCAATGCAACTCTTAACCTTTGACCTGCCAACCATGGAACTATGGACAAATCAGCCATCGTATTTATGGAGTCAGGCCATTTCACAAGCTCTTGGCCAAATTTGTTGCGTCTGGCTGACATGTTGCTCAGTCAAACATCAGATCTCCAACCTCCAAGATGGCAGTACAGAGTTCAAAAGAGATAAAGAAAACATTAGCAAACGCAAATGCCAGGAACAGTTATTGCAACAGGCACATATTTCAGAAGTCACAGAGCACATCTTACTTATATATAGTCTTTATTGCAGCGTTCCCATCACATTCAGGAACCTTTTTGACCTTCACCAAGAGACTTTTGGAGGTGACCAATCCTGTTGAAACGTAATGTCAGTCTCTTTTTCTCTTGTGCACTTGTACGTCTCCGCATTGTAAAATTAGCTCACTGCTTGAAAATCTTGACATGCCAAGATATACAAACAGAAGATACGCATGCCCACCACTGCGCTCCTTCGGATTGTCCGAAATCAAACATAGCTTCAAAAAGGATGAATAAAATATGTAATCACCAACTGGGGAAAAAAATTGGCTGACATTTACAGTTTTATGAAATATTTGACTGCTGTTTGCCCAATATAGTAATGAAAGGTTTATTAAACATAGACTGATACAGCACAAGGTCACCATTCAGCCCATCATCCCCGCCAGAACTATCCAATTAGTCCCGCTTCCCTGGGTCTTTCCCTTTAACCCTGTATTTTACTTCTAGCATTTATGCAAATCTGCTTTGAAAGTTATTATTGAAATTGCCTCACAAGGCAGACGAAGAACATTCTACATCATCCTAATTAATAAATAAACCATATCAAAACAATTTAGAATTTAGCAAGGTTATACACATACTGAAAGAGCTTCTGTCCTCATCGTGCCACTCCAGAGGGTGTTGGGTAGTTTGGAGGTCCCCAGCCACCTGCTCGAATCAAATGGTTAGTCAACCACGAAGTGAATCACATCGTCCGACTGTAAATGGATTTCCACTTTCTAATAAGATTGACTAGATACCAATCACAAGTAGAAACCCTGGACAATCACTTAGTATCAATTGAATATCCTGAGAGTGCTCACTGCCTGCATTTAGAAGTGACTATTTAAGGCAAAAGACTGGTAGTACGTGTGGAGCTGAAGCCCATTAATATGGTACAATGAGCAGAAAAGGAGAGGATTGGACAAAAGACCATAGGCAAGCGTTATGCTATTGGGGTGGTGTTTCCAAACAAATCTCGAAAACCTTGCAGACAAAGTATAATCCTGGCGCAGTAGTAGGTGATCGTCAATAGACTGGAGCTGTAGGGAGGGACTTGAGCCAAGGGACAGAGAGGAGGTTGGGGGTGGCGGCTGCCTGGGGGCGGGCCGGTGAAGGCGCGGAGTATGGTCTGCAGGCGGGCCCAAAAAAGGGGATGGCTGATCGGCGAGGGGGGGGGGGGGGGGGGTCAATGAGCCCCCAACTAGGCTGATCCCCTGGAATGTTCGAGGGTTAAATGGGCCGGTCAAGAGGGCACATGTGTTCGCGCATCTTAGGGGACTGAAGGCGGACGTGGCAATGTTGCAGGAGACGCACCTTAGAGTAACTGACCAGATTAGATTGAGGAAAGGCTGGGTCAGTCAGGTCTTTCACTCGGGGCTGGATTCAAAGACTAGAGGGGTCGCGAACCTGATCAATAAGTGGGTGGCGTGTGAGGCGGGTAGAATAGTTTTGGATGTGGGAGGTCGGTACATTATGGTCAGTGGAAAACTGGAGGGGGTGCAGGTGGTATTAGTAAATGTGTATGCGCCAAATTGGGATGACGTGGAGTTTATAAAGAGGATGCTGAGGAAGATACCGGACCTGGACTGGACCTGGAGGGGACTTCAACACAGTTATTGATCCTGGCTTGGACCGGTCAAGCTCGAAAACGGGCAGGGTGCCAGCAATGGCAAAGGAACTTAAAGGGTTCATGGAGCAGATGGAGGGTTGGATCCATGGAGATTTGGGCAGCCGAGGGTGAAGGAGTTCGCCTTCTACTCACACGTGCATAAAGTGTACTCCCGGATTTCGTCATTTTGAGCAGGGCCTTACTGGCAGGGGTGGTGGATACAGGGTACTCGGCGATCACAATCTCAGACCATGCTCCACACTGGGTTGACCTGCAGGTTAGTAAAGACAGTAACCAGCGCACACAATGGAGGTTAGATGTGGGACTTTTGGCTGACGAAGGGGTGTGCGAGCGGCTGAGGAAATGTATTCAGAACCACCTGCAGGTCAATGACACGGGGGAAATTTCAGCAGCGATAGTCTGGGAAGCACAAAGGTGGTGGTCAGAGGGGAGCTGATCTCGATACGGGCCCACAGGGAGAAGGTGGATAGGGCAGAGACGGACCGACTGGTTAAGGAGATACTACAGATCGATAAGGAGGTATGCGGAGACCCCAGAGGCAGGGCTTTTAAGGAAACGGTGGAGGCTACAGGCGGAGTTCGGCTTGTTAACCACAGGGAGGGCAGTGGAGCAGCTGAGAAAGGCGAGGGGGCGATCTATGAGTATGGAGAGAAGGCCAGCAGAATGCTTGCACAGCAGCTTAGAAAGAGGGAGACAGCTAGGGAGATAGAGAAAGTAAATGACAGAGATGGGAATCTGATTGGAGATTCAGCAGGGGTGAATAAGGCTTTTAGGGATTTCTACAGTTGGCTGTATAAGTCGGAACCCCCTACGGGGCCGGAGGGTATGAGGCACTTCTTGGGGGGGGCTGAATTTCCCAATGGTGGACGAGGAGCTGGTAGAAGGGCTGGGGGCCCCGATCGGGTTGGAAGAGATAGTGGAGGGTCTGAAGGTGGGTAAAGCCCCGGAGCCGGACGGGTACCCAGTGGAGTTCTATAAAATGTTCTCTGGGATATTGGGGCCGGTGTTGATGAGGATGTTCAATGAGGCAAGAGAGAGAGGGGTGCTGCCCCCGACATTGTCACAGGCCACGATTACGCTGATTCTGAAGCGGGACAAGAACCCGGAGCTGTGTGGGTCCGACAGGCCGATATCTCTGTTGAATGTGGACACCAAGCTGCTGGCCAATACTTTGTCCTCCAGGACTGAGGATTGTGTTCCGGACGTTATTGGGGAGGACCAGACGGGGTTTGTTAAGGGTAGGCAGTTGGTGGCCAATGTAAGAAGGCAGGGAGGTGAAGGTAGTGATCGCAATGGATGCAGAAAAGGATTTTGATCGGGAAGAATGGGATATCTGTGGGAGGTACTGGGACGGTTCAGATTTAGGCGGGGCTTTATTGACTGGGTCAGGTTGCTGTATCATGCTCCTGGCGCAAGTGTATGGACGAATAGGACAACATCGGACTATTTTAGACTGCACCGGGGGACGAGACAGGGATGCCCCCTCTCCCCACTGTTGTTCACGCTAGCTATAGAGCCGTTGGCAATTGCTCCGAGAGCCTCGGGGGACTGGTCCGAGGGGGGGGCACAGAGTCTCGCTTGATGCAGGCGACCTGTTTCTGTATGTATCAGAGCCATTAGACGAGATGGAAGAAATCATGAGGATTCTAGCCGAATTTGGCCAGTTTTCGGGCTACACGGTAAATATGGGGAAAAGTGAGATGTTTGCGGCCCAGGCGAGAGGACAGGGGTATAAGTTAAATCTGGCCCGTCTAATAGACCAGCAATCTAGAAGGACGATTTTCAGAGATGGGGCGCGCTCCCGTTGTCATTAGCTGGGAGGGTGCAGACGGTGAAGGTGACGGTCCTCCCGAGATTCCTGTTCATGTTTCAATGTCTCACCATCTTTATTCCGCGGTCCTTTTTTAAACAAGTCAACAAAGTGATCTCTGGCTTTATTTGGCCGGGCAAGACCCCGCGGGTAAGGAAGGTAATGCTGGAGCGGAGTTGGGGAGAGGGTGGGCTGGCACTGCAAAAGTTTAGTAACTATTACTGGCCGGCAAATATAGCCATGATCAGGAAGTCGGTAGTGGGGGAGGGGTCGGCATGGGAGCATATGGAGGCGGCTTCATGCAAAGGCACCAGTTTGGGGGCATTGCTAACTGCGCCTCTGCCATTCCCACCGGCACGATGCTCCCACCAGCCCTGTGGTGGTGGCAGCCCTGAGAGTCTGGGGGCAATGGAGGAGACATGTGGGAGCATCGGTCTGGTCCCCAATCTGTAATAGTCACCGGTTTGCCCTGGAAAGTATGGATAGGGGGTTCCGGGTATGGCGGAGAGCAGGTATTGAGAGGACGGGGGATATGTTTATAGAGGGGAGCTTTCCGAATATGAGGGCGCTGGAGGAGAAGTTTGGGTTGGTGAGGGGAAACAAATTCATGTATCTGCAGGTGCGGGACTTCCTACGTAAACAGGTGTCAACCTGCCCGCTCCTACCGCTAAGGGGGATTCAGGACAGCGTAGTTTCCAGAGGGTGGGTAGGAGAGGGGAGCGTCTCGGACATTTACAAGGGCTTTATGGGGTCAGAGGAGATGCAGACCAAGGAGCTGAAGCTCAAGTGGGAGGAGGAGCTGGGAGGAGAGATAGAGGATGGTCTATGGGCAGACACATTGAGTAGAGTCAACACGTCCGTAACATGTGCCAGGCTCAGCCTGATTCAATTCAAGGTCGTTCACATGACAGTGGCCCGGATGAGCAGATTCTTTGGGGTGGAAGACAGGTGTGCAAAATGTGCAGGAGGACTGGCGAACCATATCCACATGTTCTGGGCATGTCCGAAGCTTAGGGGATTTTGGCAGGGGTTTGCAGATGTCATGTCCACGGTGTTAAAAACAAGGGTGGCACCGAGTCCAGAGTTGGCGATTTTCAGGGTGTCGGAAGACCCGGGAATCCGGGAGGAGAAAGAGGCAGACGTTCTGGCCTTTGCTTCCCTGGTAGCCCGGAGACGGATACTATTAGCTTGGAAGGACTCGAAGCCCCCGAAGTCAGAGACCTGGCTATCGGACATGGCTAGCTTTCTCGGTTTGGAGAAAATAAAGTTTGCCTTGAGAGGGTCACTGTTAGGGTTCGCCCGGAGGTGGCAACCGTTGGTCGACTTCTTCGCGGAAAATTAATCGTCAAGAGAAGGTGGGGGGGGGGGGTTAGTTTAACTTAGAGTAGGGGGTTAATAAAGGTGGGACCTGTGAGGGAGGGAGACGGTTTTTACACAATGTTTATAGTTTCATGTACATTGTTTATTGTGTTGTTATAATACCAAAAAATACCTCAATAAAATGTTTATTTAAAAAAAATAGACTGGAGCTGAGGAATGTTAGTTTAAAAATATAAAAGCAGAATTACTTCTAAACAAAATCAGATGAATAGCAAATTAATTTAACTTTGTCTTTGTACAATACTTGAACTACTTCCATGAAAACACCTCCACTTCAGGCCCCAAACTAGTCTTCAGCTTAAATGGGGCTGGTTTAGCACACTGGGCTAAATCGCTGGCTTTTAAAGCAGACCAAGGCAGGCCAGCAGCACGGTTCGATTCCCGTACCAGCCTCCCCGAACAGGCACCAGAATGTGGCGACTAGGGGCTTTTCACAGTAACTTCATTGAAGCCTACTCGTGACAAAAAGCGATTTTCATTTTTCAAATGGGACAGATTTATAGTCAAAACCATAAATGCCTGGTTAAGTTTCCTTTCCTGCAGTTCTGTGCCCCACCCCCAAAAAAAAAAAGTTTATTCCCTTATCCCACCTCTTTCTTTTATTCTGCTATTATCATTTTTGAACTATGGGTGATTAATGGACATGTGACTTTAAGTCAAGCAGCAGAGAGAATGAGGAATTCAGACGTTACAGGAGAGAACACTGCTCATCTGAACAGGAGCTTCGGCACCAGAGAGAGATAGGGGGAGGCTCGGTTTGATTGGCCAATAGGCCAAACTCGGACCAGCAGCAGGTGGTGATAGGATCCTATCCCTGTGGGATGCATCTCCGACCTGAGGGAGCAGTTGAGTTCTAGACACAAAGCTAACCTAACTAGTTGCATTTGTTGCATATTTCATTACAGTTGTTATTAATAAAAAATAATTGTGCTTACATTTACAAACCTGGTGACTGTAATTATTGGGCAGCCGACGGTCAAAGACTTTGTGTATTATTCGAAGAACCATTGGTAAATTCACTTGTGTTGTGATTGACCGCGCACCAGCCTGGGGTGTCGTAACGCTCCTAAAACATCGCGACGGGCAGGGGCTGACCGGTAACTCAGACTCCCACCCTCTGCCGTTTGACCTGCTCTTGGGGAGTTATTGCTCGTTGCAACTCGCCACGTGGCTGCAGCAGGTGAGAGCGTGGGGAGAAAAACACTCGTACATTCAGGTCTGGA
The DNA here is from genome assembly GCF_047496885.1 of Scyliorhinus torazame. Lineage (NCBI taxonomy): Eukaryota > Metazoa > Chordata > Chondrichthyes > Carcharhiniformes > Scyliorhinidae > Scyliorhinus > Scyliorhinus torazame. The sequence goes on along the minus strand of NC_092727.1, from coordinate 9,898,358 downwards.
GTGGAGTTTGACCCCAGAAGCAAGGTTGCTACCATTAATTCATGACAGACGTTCATCGACTTTCTGACAGGGAGTGCAAAAGAAAGACAATTTGCGGGGAAAAAAGTGTTTTAAATAATAATCTTATAGATCCCAGTTATACTGTCAACAGTTACATCATGTTGCATGCGAGGCAATAGGTTAGAGTTGCACCTTTAAGACAATCTTTCTTTCTTTTTAACGCATCTGTACGATATTGCTCCAGTGGAGACGTAGAACACTAAAACATGGTTTCTTTATCTCTTAGCTTCCTTATCTAACCACAGATGCACAGGTTGTGTGCCATTAAGCATGGCGCGTTGTTTCACAACAGCACCCTTACTAGTTGGAGGCACAAATCCCCATTGAGGTTTGCAGTTACCGTTCGTGCTGAAGAGAAACTAGCGAATGACTTTAAACTGTTGTGTAACGGCACAACCTTATCTCCAGTCCTTGAATTCAGCTCGCAATATCCGCACTACTTAGACAAACCACATTCTACAACTAGTCCGGGTTACCAGATTAACCGTCTCATCACTAAATCTTACAAAGCACATTTGCAGCTGTGCATTGGTCAGTACGCCGAATTTTTATCTTGAACCTAGAAATTAAGCGATAATGGGAAATAACCTGAGGTTTGGTTTTTTTGCGTCACGCCATTAACCCACATTTAGCTTCAGATATTTTATATTTAGCCTATTTTTGTTCATCTTAAACAAATGAAACACCACCCACCTTCCTAATCCCAATTTCTCTTCCTGTCTTGAACTACCCACAATGTGTTGCTCTCTGCCCCGATAGTGGTTTCATTTGTTTTAGGTGTCTGTACCTGGACATCTTGTTCAATTTTGCAATAAGGATCTGGAGAGCTGCGACTTTGACATTGCAATGGCCCAAAGCTGCACTCATTCAAGTTCAAATCACCATCTCCGTTGACATTTCCACTTACAATTTCCAGGATCTTGCCCTGATCATGCTTCCATGAAGCATCTTCGGGCGTTTTATGATATTAAAGGCACATCATATTCAAGGCAAGCTTTAGTTGACAACAGAAGAGGGGCTCATTCATACACAACATGTTGCATTCAGCCCACTTTTATCCAACTTGCTACAAAATCCTCCCTGGCCTCAGAAATGATCCCCATGTGGTACAGTTGATGTTTTGTAGGAGAGTGCATCAGCTGTTGACCACACTTCTTTCAATGTAAAAGTGTTTCAGGCGATGGTTGGGTCTCCTCGGAGTCTGTACACTTTCAACTTTGGCATTACCTTCGATCCCCCAGGATACCTTTCATTTGGCATTTTGGCAACCCCACTCCTGACTCACCGTCATACCCCCTTCTCACCCCGACCCTCTCACCCCTCAACCCAGTTCCCTATTCTCCCAAATGCAGAGGCTTGTGCTATACTACCATGAGTGTGTAAGAGAAAGTACGGTTTATAGAATCACAGTGTGGGAGGGGGGCCATTCCGCCCATCTTCGATAGAGCACCCTACCTAGGCCCAATACCCCGCTCCTAACCCCGTAACCCCACCTAAACCTTTCGGCAATTCAGCATCATCAATTCACCTAACCTGCACATTTTTGGAGTGTGGGAGGAAACCCACGCAGGTATGGGGAGAATGTGCAAATTCCACGCAGGTTTGTCGGACATTTTAACCACTAAACATTGTAGCATCAATAAAACAGGCATGTGTTACAATTGAACGAGAGGCTGGAGGTGAGGAAAGCAACAGCTGAGAGACAGGAACCCTTTTCTGTGCCTTTTCCCAAACACCATTCTGGTACTACAATAATAATAATAATAATAATAATAATAGCTTAAGGTCACAAGTAGGCTTCAATGAAGTTACTGTGAAAAGCCTCTAGTCGCCACATTCCGGCGCCTGTTCAGGGAGGCCGGTACGGTAATTGAACCAGTGTTGCTGGCCTTGTTCTGCATTACAAGCCAGCTGTTTAGCCCACTGTGCTAAACCAGCCCCGAATGATCAATGGGTATTTTCTGCTAAGTGTCCCCTCAATACGCCCCACGTTCCAAAGAAGATCTTGATCAATAGGAAAACTACTCGGCAGTGTTCAGGACATTTTTAATCTGTGTGGATTTTTCTGTTGCAAGAATTATGGAAATTTTCTTCTACGATCAATATCCATCCGCATATAGTGAACCCTCCATAAACATTGAACTCCATTCAAATCCCTGCTGTGCTCAATCCCAAGCCCCATTCACCCATCATCCTTATGCACCCAAGAGGCCAGAACTGGAACAGCACCAAGAGGGTTGTAGGGCTGGGAGATGGTGGGGTGGGGCCATGGAGGGATCATAAAAACAAGAGGATTTCAAATGGAGGAGTTGCTGGACTGGGAGCCAACATAGGTCAGCAAGAAATTAAAGTAATAATCTTTTATTGTCACAAGTAGGCTTACATTAACACTGCAATTAAGTTACTGTGAAAAGCCCCTAGTCGCCACATTCCGGCGCCTGTTCGGGTCATAAGCCAGTACGGGAATTGAACCCACGCTGCTGGCCTTGTTCTGCATTACAAACCAGCTGTCTAGCCCACTGAGCTGTACAGAGGTGATGAGTGAACAGGACTCAAGTTAGCAGAGCTTTCGATAAACTCCCAAAACATAGCAATCACCACCTCGTACCCCCCCCCCCCCCCCCCCCCCCCATCTCTTTCTCCCCTGCGTTCAGAAGAGTTCAAAACAGCCCTTCACCCTCAGACCCCTTCAAACAATTATTTGCTCTTCTGGAGCATTCTCCTTTGATATTTGAAGATTTGTTTAAAAATGATTGAAATATACACTGTAATACACTGGGCCCCAGGTCACGTACTGCTTTCCCAGTCAAATCCATTATCGATATCAATGACCAGGTTATAATCCACAGTTCCCCAATCGACAGACACTATTCCATCAACATTGAAAAACTATTTTCCAAATATTTGTTAATCCTGTGCCCTCCATTGTCTAGTCCCCATGGTCTGGAATTCCCTCCATTTAAAAAAACCGTTGTCACTCGTGCCTTCAAGGTGCTCAAGATGAATGTGCTAACAAGACGCCTGGCCTAATATCTACTTATGTAGCCCAGTGTCAGTGGGGCTGTGTCAAACTTTTGCCCAATAATCACCTTACTGTGTGTTACATATACTATACAGGTTGCCGCACTGTTAGCAATAATGTCCACCTCAGGCTTTTTATGTATATTGAACCCAAGGACAATCTAATATATGATCCAGTATTTAATGGCTTCAATTAACATTCATTCAGTGAAAACAATTCAACCAATCTTCTGAAGCTAGGTGAAGTGTAAAAGTCTGTTTGGAATTTCCAACACGTCGGGACTACATTTCCCCTCCCCCCCCCCCCATTAGATTTCCACAAGACTCTGGCCTCATTTTCTCAGCCTCCACAAACTAAATTCCCAACCAGCATTTCCACTCGTTTTGGTCGCACCACCAATTATTTGAACGTTGCTGAATCATAGCTCATACCATCATTTTTACTACAGAGCAAGGGAACAAGGCCCCAAGTCTACCTCAGTCAGAATGGAGATCACCCTCTTGACTGAACTGAACATTAACCATCTCGGCATATATGAGCTAACCAGGCCCCAACACCACTTTCACTCTCCAGTCTTAATTTTTAAAGGTAACTTTCTCTCATTCATCAATGAAATACAGAAATCCTCTTAAAACTCGGCTCCGTTCCAACGTACTTCAGTCACGGGAGTCCACAAAAACCACTTCTTTTTTCATTAAGCTGCACAGCCTTTGTCTCCCTTCATCTACACTTAAAACCACATACACAACAGTGCAAGTCAGTCTTGAGGGAGGCTCTATACCCAAAATACACCATCTGTTCTCTCCGCAGGTGCTCACTGATCGGCTATTGTTTTCACTGTTTCAGATTACCAGCTTTTCAGTATTTCGGGGATATGTTCAATATCCGTCCTCTTGCCGAAGTGGAATAAGTTTGCTGCTTGACCAGGGAAAGTCCCAGAGCAAATTGACCTGAGCCAGAGCTACACTGGAGGCCAGATTACTCCAGGCTAATACTGGAGTGGTGAGGGAAACCCAAGTCCAAACCTCTATCCATCACTTTTTCCATTCATCCAGTTTTGCCCACTACTGAATTAACCGTTGTCGAATATTTGTATTAGCCCATTGCAAAATTTCAGTATTACAATGTCAAAATGCCTAAAAACATCAACAACACTTCAACTACTGCTAGCACATACAAGTAAATCAGGACAAAGCAGTTGCAGAGCGATTAGAACCATCAGAACGTTATGGTGCAGACAGTTGCCATCATGTCCCGCCGGCCAACAAAAAAAGGGAGGAAATAAAGAAACTAGCTATTCATTTCAATCCCACTTTCCAGCTCCTGACCAATAGTCTTGCAGGTCACGACAGATGCCGATCCAGGTACCTTTTAAATGAGTTGGACATTTCAACCTCAACCACCAATTTAGGCAGCGCATCCCAGACGCCCATCACCCTCTGGGTGAAAGGCTTTTCCTTCATATCCCCTTTAATCCTTCTACCTTCAATCTGTGCCGCCTGGTAATTGACCTCTTAGCTCAGGGAAACAAGTCTTTTCCTGCCCAGGCTCCTCATACTTTTGGACTTCCCAACTAGGTTACCCCTTAACCTCCACGGTTTTAAAGAAGACAACCCGAGCCAATCCGATCTCTTCTCATTGCTGCAATTTTTAAGCCCTGGCAACGTTCTTGTAAATCACCTCTGCACTTCTTTTTTTTTTTATAAATAGAACATACAGTGCAGAAGGCGGCCATTCAGCCCATCGAGTCTGCACCGACTCACTTAAGCCCTCACTTCCACCCTATCCCCATAACCCAATAACTCCTCGGAATCTTTTTGGTCACTAACGGGCAATTTATCATGGCCAATCCACCTAACCTGCACTGTGGGAGGAAACCGGAGCATCCGGAGGAAACCCACGCACACACGGGGAGAACGTGCAGACTCCGCACAGACAGTGACCCAGCGGGGAATCGAAACTGGGACCCTGGCGCAGTGAAGCCACAGTGCTAGCCACTTGTACTACCGTGCTGTCCAATTATCTCCAGAGCAGTTATGTCCTTCCTATCAAGTAATATCTTGAAACTACTTGGTGAGGTAGTATTTAATATATTGAACTTCACCTCTGAAAGGTGTTCCAAAGAATGCCAGACTGATGGGCTGGGAATTCCAATTACACACAAGTGTCTGGCAGAGAGTCTGGGAGACTCCAGATCTTTGAAGAGCTGGAGACCATTCGGCCCACAAGCACTGTGCTATCTCTGTGGAGAAGCAAGCGATTCCACAAATAGCCCCATCCTCAATGATGGAGGAACTCAGGACATCCGTGCAAAGAAGAAAACGCTGAAGCATTTGCAATCATCTTTGGCATGAAGCACCAGGTCGACGATCCATCTCAGCCTCCTCCCGAGTTCCCCAGCAACCCAGATGAGTTTTTAGGCAATTTGATTCACTCGACATGATATCAAGAAATAGTTGGAAGCACTGGATACTACAAAGGTTATGAGCCCGGACAACATTCCTGAAGTCTGTGCTCCAGAACTAGCCGCATCTCTGTCAAGCTGTTCCAGGCATCTATCTAGCAATTTGGAAAATTCCCAAGACAGGCTTGGACACAAAAAGCAGGTCAAATCCAACCCAACCAATTACTACCCCATGTGTCTACTCTCAATCAGTGCAGTAATGGAAAGTGTGGTCAACAGTGATATAAGGCAGTACCAGCGGCTGGTTTAGCACAGGGCTAAATAGCTGGCTTTTAAAGCAGACCAAGGCAGGCCAGCAGCACGGTTCAATTCCCGTACCAGCCTCCCTGAACATGCACCGGAATGTGGCGACTAGGGGCTTTTCACAGTAACTTCATTTGAAGCCTACTTGTGACAATAAGTGTTCTTCATTTCATTTTCACTTACTCAGCAATAACCTGCTCACTGACGAGCAGTTTGGGTTCCACCAGGATCACCGAGTTCCTTATAGCCTCAATTCAAACACGGACAAAGGAGCTGAACTCCAGAGGGGAGGTGAATGTGAAGGCCCTGGACATCAGAGACAGCACTTGACCAAGTGTGGCATCCAGGAGCCTGAGCAAAACTGAGGCAATGGGAATCAGGGGGCAAACTCTGCACTGGTGCACACATGGCCCAAAGGAAGATGGTCGCAGTTGTTAAACTGTGGGGTGTGTACACATATACACATGCGCGCGCACATGACACCAGTTATAAGCTATTCCTGTTGAGATTCCTTCAGTGTGCCTAGCCCTTCAGGATTTCCTTTTTTTTTAATAAATGTATTTTATTCTAAATATATTCAAAAGTACAAAAACATAAATAAATCGGAGAACATTCTCTACATCTCACAGTTTACAGTCTGTAACCAGTGACACTTGACGCAAGAATGGGGGTGAGACAGTTAGGAGGTAAGAGATCGAGTGATGAAAGGTCCAGGGTCACGCAGAGAGTTGTCGACCCTTAATGCTTAGATTTGACATCAGAGACAGGCCGCAAACCAGTCTAACCAGTGTTTCCTTCAGTACGAATAGCCACAAATGTTCTTGGGCACTCAGCAGCTGCCTCGGAACTGGAGCGTACTGCCCGATAAGGTGGCAGGAATGGGTCTGAAGAGAATGGCATAAACACTTGGAAGAAAACCCAGAGGAATAAACATGTTGCTCTTGGAAAGAGCCAGCACAGGATCAATGGGCCGATGGGCCTCCCAACTGCTCTCGACTATCCCAGCTTTTCTCAAATGGTTCTGTTTGTACATGAGCCTAATCAATTAAATCACACTGGTCTATTACATCGTGAAGCGCATCACAATATAGCCATAGCAGTTCGCAGCCAGCAGTAATAATGTCCTGCAGGGTTTCTCAACTATCCGGACACTTCACCACCCACCGGGGTACCCAACATGCTCACAACCTGAAGCAATTGTAGCACCCTCCTGGTGATGAAACAATCAGCAGGGCTGGAACTTGGGAGTCTTTCTGGTCAATTCATCTCTGGATAACAACGATTGTGGAATGTGTTTACCAATTGATGCCTGAATTGTACATCTGAACCATTTCCATTTTAGTTGGCTGATGTTACCGGCGTACTTAGCTGTTCAGCACATTAAAAAAGGTTGGGGAATGAGTTAACAGAGTTTACTGCAATCCAAAAATAACATTCTTTTGAAAAATAGAGAACATTCAACAGAGATTAAAGTTCCATCAGCGAGTGTGTTGCGAAGACTGAGCTCAAACTGAAGACAAAATAACTTCTAGTCAGAGAGAACAAGCTGGCCCTTCTCAAAAAGAGTGACAACGCACACTGCTTGCTTCACTGGTGGTAAACAGCTCTGAATGATCCAAAACAAACAGTGGGTATAAATGTTTCCACTCAAAACATGGGGTTTAAGGTAATTTTTTTTTTTTTAAATCTAAAGCTTGTTCAGCAAGGAGAAAAGAAGTTGTTACACATTCACTTCCTCTCTCATTTTCATCACTGCCTCACAGTTAGGAGAATACATCATTCCCGTGCAAAGGAACCTTCAATAATATGCTCCTTCTCCAGGTAAGTAAGGCATTCACCGTGCACCAGGTTCCAAACCGCTGCCAATTCTGCTTTCCTTTCACAAAATAATCTTTGCACTCCTGAAATTTCCCTTCTGGTTCCTCCCCAGCTTCAGTGAAATAATGTCCCTTTGCAGTTGAGAGAGAGAGAGAGAGAGAGAGAGAGAGAGAGAGACATGTTTATTCCTCTGGATTTTCTCCCAAGTGTTTATGCAATTCTCTTCAGACCCATTCCTGCCACCTTATCGGGCAGTATGTTCCAAATCCGAGACAGCTGCTGAGTGCCCAATTAATATTTGTGGGTGTTCATACTGAGGGAGGCACTGGTTAGACTGGTTTGCGGCCTGTCTCTGATGTCAAATCTGAGCATTAAGGGTCGACAACTCTCTGCAGGTCCCTGGACCTTTCATCACACAATCTCTTACGTCCTAACTGTCTCACCCCCATTCTCGCGTCACTGGTTACAGACTGTAAACCGTGAGATGTAGAGAATGTTCTCCGATTTATTTATGTTTCCTCAACTCCTTCTGCAGAGTTTAACTCTTTGCATCAGTCAGCATTCCTTTGCTCATTTAGCTCAGAGAAATGGGAATGGGTCATTCAAGCCTACTTGACCATGCAATTAGATTGCGGGGGAAATGAGCTCCACCCCACTTACCCATCTTGGATGCATGCCCCCGATACCATACCCAGCAAAAATCTAGCAACTTCAGTTTTAAACAGACCAATTCATTTCCCGCCTATATGGCCTAACTCTAATTTTAAGAAAAGATCCATTCCTCTTTCGCCCTCCCCCCACCCCATGAATTTCCTTTCCAGGGAATTAGCTTCCCTGCATTTAGCCTATAAATGCCTCCATCACAACATATTTCCATTATCTATACTCAATACAAAATTCTCTCAAGGCTTAAGCTTGGTGATGCTTAATCAAAATACATATATATCCATCCTGAGGGGTATTTTATGAACTTTTTTTTTGGGGGGGGGGGGGGGAATATTTTTATTGAACTTTTAAACAACTTTTCATACAAAGTTTACAAAAGACAACAGTAATATCCCTCCACCCCCACACCACTATAAACTAACCACCCCCCTTCCCCACCCGCCCTATCCCACCCCCCAACAGCTAACCGTGACCCAACTCTGAGGTACATTATAAACGCTCGCCATCTCTGGTAAAACTCATCCACTGACCAGTTCACGGTGAACTTGACCTCTAGGTGCAAAGACCCCATCAGGTCACCCGGCCATGCTTGGTAGTGCAGTCGACTTCCAGCCCCAGAGGATCCGCCCCCTTGCCAAAAGCCAGAGGGTCTGTCCCTGCCCCCGTCCCGAGTGGCCTCCATCCCATTGAAACATGGGCTCATTCTAGCCTATGTGAGGTCTGCTCGAAGCTGAATGAGACTCAGCCACACACATGACGAGGTCACGTTCACCCTCCTCAGTGCCTCGCTCCAAACCTCCTCCTCCAAAATTGGTCCTAACTCTACTCACTTTGCCTTCACTCCCTCAACCGAGCCCATCTCCTCCCCCACTTTCCGCTGGTATATGCTTGACATACTGGCCACCTCCGACCCAGAGTAGGATACAATCCGCTCTAGCAAGGTAGAAGGCTGCTTCACCGGAAGGCAGGAAAGTACTTTTTGACCCAGCTACGTACCTGGAGATACATTAACCCATCAGCGTCCGTACATTTTATGAACACGCGTATTTACTTCTGCACCCCCCCCCCCCCCCCACCCCAACCAATGGGTCATGCTCATATCCATTTCTTGTTTTTAAAAACGCACAAACAGCATGAGAAGAGACATAAACCTGAGGCAATTCTCATCCAATCTTTTTGAGGACACCCAGCTCCCATGTACACAACCGGTCCAGGATCGGTCATCCACCCTTCAGGGGGTTGAGGAGTATACCTCCTCACTCAACAACCTGCACCTGGGAGCCTCCAAACCGGCACTTCCACGGCCCCAACAGCCCATCATCCCTGGAAACAAACAAAAAAGCATACAGCCTGCACTGTCATTCTGCCTGGCTGGTCAGGAGCTCTTACTGGGATTACAAGCTGCTGATAATTGCTGGCTTTCAGATCTGAGAAACGGTGCACATACACACACACATATGCGCACACACACGCTTTCTATCCCCTCAAGTAAGAGAGGAATGTAAATATTGGGCACATGCCAGAAGAAGTAAACTTCAGCCAGAAAAGCTATAAAAGCAGTTCTCTGACATTCAACCACGACAAGTGGCAATGATTTCACAGCCATTCAGGGAGGGTCCTGTAAGTGGGGCAAAGCACTCTATACAGACCTCAGCATAATAGGAAATGAGGAAACATAGATAAAATCTTTCAAAACACAAACGTGAGACACTGTGCGGTTTTAACTCATTACGTCCCAAATCACACTTAATGTCTCACAACGTTTATCTTAAGTTCAATTAATAATTTTGTTAAGAGCTACAAATCCCATTTGCTGCCTCTAAACTTTCAATCTCCCATAAACGATGGGCTCAGGTCGAATTAATGCTTTTGTATATTCCATTAAGCCCTTTGTTTCAGTCAGCAGTGTTAGCACATTACTAACTGCATATTAATGTTACAAGTAAATAACAGAAAGGGAACATTTTTATAACATAAACAGGACAGACAGATAAGCCATACATTCAATCTATGATGAAAGAAATCGCGACCAAACAGAAGATAAATAGGGTTCTTTCTCCACACTTTCTGGTGGCCATGTGAACAACTTGCATTTATGTAGTACTTTCGAGTAACAGGTCCATAGACACTTCAAGGGAGCGTTATCAAAACAAGATATTAACACCAAGCCACTTCGTACAACTGAGCAAAAGCTTGGTCAAAGAGAAAGGTTTGATGAAGAATCTGAAGGTGATGAAGGAGGAGAAGGGAAGAAATTGCAGAGCTTGGGGATGAGACATCTGAAGACGCGGCCACAAACAGTGCCGCAATAAAAGTAGGAAACGCACAAGGGGACAAAATGGGAGGAGTGCAGTGGAGGTCACAGAGATAGGCAAGAACAAGGCCATGGAGGATTGTTCACCTGCTAACCCTCTCCAACACAAGAGTGGAACATTGCGAGCAAGAGAACGGAAATACAGACCGTGAAAATAGGATAAAAGACTTTTCAAAATACATACACCATTCGGCCCATCGAGTCTGCGCCAACCCTCTGAAAGGTCACCCAACCCGAGCCCACTCCCCTGCCATAACCCCACCTACCCTGTACATCTTTGGACTGTAGGAGGAAACCAGAGAACCCCGGAGGAAACCCTTGCTGACGCGTGGAGAACGTGCAAACTCCACACAGTCATCTAAGGCCGGAATCAAACCCAGGTCCCTGGTGCTGTGAGGCAGCAGTGCTAACCACTGTGCCGCCCCTGCTAATGAAAGAAAAATCCGATGGAAGATTAAAAAAATAAAATAAAACACAACTTAAGAATTGGAGGGAACCAAATGTTAGGATTTAAAAATGGAGTTGTGCTTCATGGACACTCGGTCTATTCTGTTCAGGCAAAGCACAATATTGTTTCAGGGAGATTGGGCCAAGTTATGTGATTAACTCAGTCCGAACTAATTTGCGCTCTAACCCTAACCTGAAAAACACTTTTGTAAAGAATGACAGAGTCCAGGGCTGCCCAGAATGAATAGAATAACCAGATTTACACAGGAAGCTAGCACTTACCAGACCCTTCATTGTAACACACATAACCCTGTGTTATCTGGATGCAATTACATAGAGCTGAACATGATATACCTTCAATCTGCCATCCAATAAAATTAAGTACGAAGAAATATTTTAAACATTTGTAAATGTTGATGGCATAGCCTGCCTGGTTAGGTTTATTAATTTGCCACTCAAAACAATAATGCAAGATTCAACCCAACTGTCAATATTTTAAACAGATTTTAGCGGGTCAATTGCGCAAGTACATGAAAATATTTTTCTTATTGCACGAAGCAAGCTGTTGACAAATTTTACAATTGTATAAAAAATTGCCTAGCGGAAAGATAAATCAAAGACCGTATCTGAAGATATCATCCCTCCTGATCAGTCAAACCAATTCATTAATTCAGGATTTATTTTAATGTTCACTCATCCAGATTCAGTAAAAAAAAAAACACATTATATTTTTAAATTTCAGCTATTTTATTTCAGCAATACGACTAATTGTGCAGATTGTGGGTTTGGGGCAGGGAGGTGCCGAGAGTTATAAAAGATTATTTTGCGGTCCTAAGTCACCATTAAATCTTACTTATACATCAAGCTTCTCTTTCAAAGTACATCAGCTTGACACTGAGCCAAATAAATGCTTAAGTATTTCAGCTCAAAGTTTCAAATAAACAGGTTTATGAGGTTTTCAGTACCTTACTATAAGCACACATGATTATAATTTACACACACTGAAATCCCTTTTCACGAACTGCTGGTAAAGAGACAAGCTAGGGGAGCACCAGTCGGCAGAAAAGAGCATTAAATTATATCCCACGCTCCAGAGTCAGAAAATTGCTTGAAAGCTTATTTTCCCCCCTGAAATAAAATAAGCTGTTCATGTGAGAGAAAATAAAAAACAGATTTGAAACTTAACCTGTCCAGTGGGAAACTGATACAAACACCTTCTGCAGCACAATCTTACAACTGGCTTTACAGAAAGGTAAAAGCAAGCGGCCAATCTGATTATGATAGTTTGTCACCTAACGGATTAAGTTAAAAATGACTGGCTTCTCATTCCCACCAGTTCAGTTCATTTCAGAAAACACTTTGGTCTTTTCCCCCCGATTCCATAGGCTGGGATAGAATTTAAGATGCTAGGCAGGTTATACAATTCACCCAACATTCAGAATTATGAAACCCATCCAAGCTTAGTTTGTTCGCCAGCTTTCAAATTATGCCACCAGAATCATCCTCATTGGAATTCAGATCCCCGTCATTCTGGACGAGTAGAACTGGCCACCGAAAAGTGTCCTTGGTTGAAATGGGAACAGTGGTTGGTTCATTATGCGGAATGGGAACACACCATTCAGCTCAGCTGGTCTTCGTTGGTGTTTAGGCTCCGCACAAGCCTTCTCCCAGCTTCATCTTACCCCATCCCACATCCTCTTATTTGTCTCTCTCAGTCACACAAGTTTTCATCCAGCTTCTCTTCAATTAATATTTTGCCCATCACCTCAAACAATGTGGTAGCAAGTTGCAAATTCTCAACACAATGTCCAGCCGCTTTATTTCACATTGCTTAAAATAGAATGAAAATATTGGAAATCTGTCAGCTCAAGTCTTGCACATTGTTGGAGATCTGTTCAACAAAAGATTCACACTGACATACAAGTATGACCAGACACAACCTTTCCACAGCGGTGGTGCAACCAGAGAGATATGGACCAGAGAGATATGGATAATGTCAAGACCAAACCGCGATTTTGTGGAGATAGCTAATTGAGACACGGGTGCACGTACACATTTATCAAGAGATGCCTTGATAAAGGAGAGTGGCACAAATGCATATTTATGATGGGTTGACCTCCATCCACCAGCTTTAACTGACATTTTTAGCCAGGGTGGGGAAGTCCACTGTCTGTTGTGGGTCTGCACATTCATTGTGTGTCACCAAACTTTGGAGGTGATACGGGGGAGGGGGAAGGGATAAGAGAAAGTTTTTAAAAGCTACACAGTGGAAAATGTGCACACATTCTACACTACAATTCAATCCTAAAGTTATTTAAGAATGCAATTAGATGTATTACTATAGCCTTAAATTATAAATCACGTTTAAAAACAAACAAACATCACGTTCGTCGTAGGAGGAATAAATCAAGAGGTCACAGACTGATTTCTTTCCAAAAGAATGTCAATCTATAGACTTTTTGTTAACCTCGGGACTCAAGACGAGAACCAGTGTAACAGGAATCCCCAGTGTGTTGACAGAGGTCTTTCCAATGAGCAGGGGTTACACGAGCAGGTCAAGATCTTGCGCCTAACTGCAGCACTCATTTCCTGAGCAGCTCAGGATCTACCAGCAATAAAGCTAATGGGACTTCCTAGCGTGGTATGTTCGGACTGACAAAGCTGTCTGTCACTACCCAGGCAGAAGGAAAATGCTGGTTTCGATTAGGAGGTTCCGATACCAGGTGCCACTAATAAGCTTGGCAGTGAGAGGAAAGGGAATGGTGGCGAGGGGGGGGGGAACGAAGGAGGGAGTGAGTGGGTTAGTCGGTGGGTTGGGGTGAGGGGACGGGGGGTTTGTTCCCTTGAAGGAATGCCTCTCCAAATCTGGAAATCATCAACAGCAGGGATTGCACATGCAGAATGGGCTGTATGGTTCCCATAAACCAGCATCTTCAGGCAAATACCAGTGCATTTAAATTTAATTTGCACTTTTACAACCAAAACGGATGAGAGTACTGAAGCCACTGACTAAAACAGGGCGGGGGTAGAATCTTACAGAACAAGAGGTGGCCATTCAGTCCATCAGGGCCTGTGCTGGCTCTTTGAAAGAACTGTTCAATTAGTCTCACATCCCTGCTCTTTCCCCATAGCCTTGCAGCACAAGAGGCGGCCATTCAGTCCATCACGGCCTGTGCTGGCTCTTTGAAAGAACTGCTCAATTAGTCTCACCTCCCTGCTCTTTCCCCATAGCCAGTGTTGCTGATTTAGTATATAGCCAATGGCCCTCTGCAAGTTACCATTTAATCCAGTTCCACCAGCCTTTCATGGGGGACAAACATTGAGGCTCATTTTGTTTTCAATCAAAGATGGACTGGGTTCTTCACACAGTAAATATTGTAATGAATGAAAATGAAAATCGCTTATTGTCACAAGTAGGCTTCAAATGAAGTAACTAAAAAGCCCCTATTCGCCACATTCCGGCGCCTGTTCAGGGAGGCTGGTACGGGAATTACACCATGCTGCTGGCCTGCCTTGGTCTGCTTTCAAAGCCAGCAATTTAGCCCAGTGTGCTAAACCAGCCCCTTTTTCTTCCCAAGTGCCAGCAGGGGTCAAAAGCCAATTAGTAACTCCGTGATGTTTCTTTGCAAAAATGAGAAAGTCAGCTCCATGGTTACATTTTCCACTGATGCATTAGGTCAGGTTTCACATGAGTGAAACACATGGTTTAACTCCGAGGCAAAGTCACTCAGATTAGTCATCCGGAGGGGAGACAAACATGGACACAACTGCATCCGAGCCATTCAGCCCCTCGTGCTCGTCCTGTAATTGCCAATGATCCTGCTTGATCAGATCCCACCTGGCCTGATAACATTGAGGGTAGCTCATTAGTATAACTTGATCCAGTAAATACCATCCCGGATGGTCACGCTCACATAGTATAACAGTTATACCAACGAGATACTGTTCTGAGTGGGTAGTCACACTGATACTTCTCTTCCAAAGTATCATTACTTGGGAGTCAAACTTGGAGTCATTCCCTTTTTGCCATGATTCATCCTCTGGCAACTGCACTAACTGGATTCCAAACAAGGACGCTGTTTATTTTGAACATTGTGGGTTCAGCTGCCTTGCACTGTCACCCTTGGTAACAAAACAAAGAACAAAATAATTGAAACAAAGACACAGTCAGGGAGAACGAGCACTCCACCAATTCAGTCGGATCTTAGCTGCTGGACATTCCAGTGACAAGGAAAGCCAATCTGAGAGTTGTCTTCTACAGTGAGGAGGAGAGAAGAGCTACATAGCTTTGGGGAAGGGGTGAAAACCCACATCCTACATCTTCCTGGTCTTTCTCATGTCAGTGCTGTTCACCTCACACCACATTGTTACCTGCAAGTTCAACCAGGTGACAGGTGAAGGGATCTAAGGACACCTGAAGATGACCTCTGCGGGATTATTTACAAACAACTATTAAAAGCGTCTCTGTGAGTAGAAAGATGATCGAATCAGAGTAGGGCAACACAGATGGAGGCCAGACAACCCCTCCTATCTGTGGTGCATAATGTTAATGCTGAGGAAGAGAACACTTTCCATTGAGGCAATGGCCACCACGCCATTGTTAGTTTTGAGTGTGGTTGGCGATAAAGTTAAACTCCCTCTGCTCCTTAAACATACCTGGACTGTAGCCTCCAAATAATGTCTCCAACCGCCCTGATGAAATAGAAGTGTCACTCGTACAGTGGAGAGCACTTGCTGAGTCTGTGCTGTCTAAGGCAGAGGCTCTACTGCATAGTGGAGTTGTTGAATGCATTTATCATTAAATAGACAAAGCCTTTGATCTCACACCAAAATTTCCATTCCAATTTTTCATTCAACATGCAAGTACCCCAAGCAAAATATTTTATTGGGCAAGTGTGATTGTTGGAGATAACAAATAGGTTAGACCAAGGAGAGCCAATGGATGTTATCTATCTTGACTTCCAAAAGGCCTTTGATAAGGTGCCTCACGGGAGACTGCGGAGTAAAATAAGGGCCCATGGTATTCGAGGCAAGGTACTAACATGGATTGACGATTGGCTGTCAGGCAGAAGGCAGAGAGTTGGGATAAAAGGTTCTTTTTCGGAATGGCAACCGGTGACGAGTCGTGTCCCGCAGGGTTCAGTGTTGGGGCCACAGCTGTTCTCTTTATATATTAACGATCTAGATGACGGCACTGGGGGCATTCTGGCTAAGTTTGCCGATGATACAAAGATAGGTGGAGGGGCAGGTAGTATGGAGGAGGTGGGGAGGCTGCAGAAAGATTTAGACAGTTTAGGAGAGTGGTCCAAGAAATGGCTGATGAAATTCAACGTGGGCAAGTGCGAGGTCTTGCACTTTGGAAAAAAGAATAGAGGCATGGACTATTTTCTAAACTGTGACAAAATTCATAATGCCGAAGTGCAAAGGGACTTGGGAGTCCTAGTCCGGGATTCTCTAAAGGTAAACTTTCAGGTTGAGTCCGTAATTAAGAAAGCAAATGCAATGTTGTCATTCATCTCAAGAGGCTTGGAATATAAAAGCAGGGATGTACTTCTGAAGCTTTATAAAGCATTAGTTAGGCCCCATTTAGAATACTGTGAGCAATTTTGGGCCCCACACCTCAGGAAGGACATACTGGCACTGGAGCGGGTCCAGCGGAGATTCACACGGATGATCCCAGGAATGGTAGGCCTAACATACGATGAACGTCTGAGGATCCTGGGATTATATTCATTGGAGTTTAGGAGGTTGAGGGGAGATCTAATAGAAACTTACAAGATAATGAATGGCTTAGATAGGGTGGAATTAGGGAAGTTGTTTCCATTAGCAGGGGAGACTAGGACCCGGGGGCACAGCCTTAGAATAAAAGGGAGTCACTTTAGAACAGAGATGAGGAGAAATTTCTTCAGCCAGAGAGTGGTGGGTCTGTGGAATTCATTGCCACAGAGGGCGGTGGAGGCCGGGACTTTGAGTGTCTTTAAGACAGAAGTTGATAAATTCTTGATTTCTCGCGGAATTAAGGGCTATGGAGAGAGAGCGGGTAAATGGAGTTGAAATCAGCCATGATTGAATGGCGGAGTGGACTCGATGGGCCGAATGGCCTTACTTCCGCTCCTGTCTTATGGTCTTATGGTTATACAGTGACAGACCCGTACCCCAGTGTTATACAGTGACAGACCCGTACCCCAGTGTTATACAGTGACAGACCCGTACCCCAGTGTTATACAGTGACAGACCCGTACCCCAGTGTTATACAGTGACAGACCCGTACCCCAGTGTTATACAGTGACAGACCCGTACCCCAGTGTTATACAGTGACAGACCCGTACCCCAGTGTTATACAGTGACAGACCCGTACCCCAGTGTTATACAGTGACAGACCCGTACCCCAGTGTTATACAGTGACAGACCCGTACCCCAGTGTATAGTGATAGATCTGTACCCACTATTGTACCCCAGTAGAATTGGCTTTTCTTTTATTGCATCCACATTAGGTCAACACAAAAGAGGAAAAAGCCATAGCTTCAAAACAATTCACATATCCCAAGAATTGCAGAACCTTGCTTGTTGCATCATTGCGCATTCTGTTGTATTACACACATCCAACATCTTCAATGTGCACATACACAGCGTTCCCTATATAATAAAATCAAAACAATTCTTGTATTTCATATTACACCACACAGAGCAGGGACCGGTGTTCTCCCAGTGTGTGCGCGGGCTCCCCGTGTGTGCGCGGGTTTCCTCCGGGTGCTCCGGTTCCCTCCCACAGTCCAAAGATGTGCAGATTAGGTGGATTGGCCGAGATCAATTGTGCGGGGTTACAGGGATAGGGCTGGGGCGTGGGACTAGGTAGAGTGCTCTTTCGGAGGGCTGGTGCTTACTTGATGGTTCGAATGGCCTCCTTCTGCACTATGGGGATTCTATGGATTACTGGATCTCCCTTGACATTGCTCAAGCCAAGTTGAGGGATACCTTGCTTTCAAACACAGATGGGCTAAGCAGTGGTGGACAGTCGCCATCATACTCATTCACCCCAGGGAACTCCACTAGCAGGAAGAGATCCTCAAGGAAGACAATTATGGGATGAGGAAGATCATTCAGACCATTAGTTCATCTGTCTAGAAGCTCCGAACAATTCTGCACCGCACCCTTCTCCTGCCCCACCATTGCAGCATCCAATTGTTTCTCAAATACCTGCATGTTTGTTTACCTGGCAGTATATACTGGGAGGACATTCTATGCAGTGATCAATACCTGGGAGAAGAATCTCTTTACGCAAGTCCTAAAGTTACCTTTTGCTATTATCACCCTTACTTGTTCTCAATTTAACTTTCAAGTAATAGTACAGAATTACTGTTCACAGACCATTAACTAAATTATGTCTGGCAAGATTACCACAATGGTTCCTTCCAGAGTTGAAAAGCTTCAGCTCCGTTATCCAGACCCCTGATGACAGGGATTAGTCAAGTGCTCTTCCATAATTCCTTCCACTACTTTAACCATCCCTTTGAGATTCAACAAATAAAACTGGAAACAGTATTCAACGTGGATCCAAGCAACATCCAGTCCACTTTCATCACATCCTCCAATTTGCACTGCATTGGGATTAGCCAATATCGTCCCATATAATATTGGCTTTGTTGCTAGCTATGCTGAATTGGATTGACGCTTCAATCCTCAAGTGTAAGATGATCCCTTCCACCGCATTGGTCTCTAATTCTACTCCGCACGTGGGGTATGTACGTGGTTTATTTTTCTACCTTGTACTGGTTTAGCACAGTGGGCTAAATCGCTGGCTTGTAATGAAGAACAACGCCAGCAGCGCGTGTTCAATTCCTGTACCAGCCTCCCCGAACAGGCACCGGAATGTGGCAACTAGGGGCTTTTCACAGTAACTTCATTGAAGCCTACTTGTGACAATAAGCTATTATTATTACTATTGTACCCAGTATTTTACACTTGTCTATATTGAATTCCATCTTTCAATAATCTGCTACCACACCAAGCTTAATGTTAATGAGATGAGAGTAACAGGAGTACGCCGGTCAGTCCCTTACGCCTGCTGCATGCAAACATCTCCCATTAAAAAGAAAATCTCCATTTTAAACAGTTGGTCCGCCTAAACCTCTACTGGTTGGGGGAACCGTACAAGAGAGAATAACTTTTAAATGATCGCAAAAATTATTAACAGGGAAGTTAGATAAGACTTATTTTTGCACAGAATCTAGTTAAGTTCTGTGCTACAAAGCATGCAGTTGAGTTCATAAAGAATTAGACAGCTGCTTGTAAAACAGGAAATCGAAGGGGACCAGATAGACAGCTTGTGGGAAAAAAATACAGCGACAGAATTGATGGGGAAAATGAGCCTTTAAAAACCTCAACATTCTGCAACTCTAGAAAAGCACATCTCCAAGAATTTCTCTCCGCTTTCCTACTTCTAACCTATTAGTTCCCTCTGTTCAACACCCAAAAGATAGAAATAGTGCAATACAGTGCCATGCCATGGGACTTTAAAAATAAACACTTAAGTGGTGATGTGATGTTTTTACCTGTGCTGTTCAATGGCTTCATTGTCTGGTAGTTCCATACCACAAACGTTACACCTCTCGCTGGCGGATCTATTCTCAGTCTTCATGCCAGCTGCGAGTTCGCCCAGTTTGTTGAACAGCTCCCGCTGAATGAAGCCTTGAGGCAGAAGCCCTCCATAACCAGCAAAGTCCATAGCAACAGAGAGTGTTGGCTGCACATGGAGTGCGGAGGATAAAGTAGGAGGCACCTCCAGCAGGCCATCAGTTCGGCGGCTGAATTGGACAGGGTACAAGGCGGCATGTTTCTCACCCAGCACATTAGAAATGCTCTCCATTCCCATTTGTACACCCAGCCCTGCCTCGTGAGATTGCTCCCCAGAGTTCTCTTCACGGACATAGTGCAGTTCACGGGCACTGGTGATGACACTACTCCTTGTTGGTGTGCCTGGGGCCTCCTTGTAACGATCTGCATCAGATACCTTTTCGCCCCCTGAAGAGCCAGATTCAGCCATCTTGGGACTAGAGGCCTCCTCTACTTGCATCATTTCATGTTTAACTTCAGTTAACATGGGATGCCTGTCGCCAACAGCGAATGGTTCATCTGTCGAAGTTTGTTGCAAAGACCCTTGTATAATTGACTGTCCAATGCTCATAAGACTATCTACAGCAGCTTTGGTGGGGCTCATTGCAGAAAGTCCAAATGAAGTGGAGACAGAAGGACTTTGGTCTTCCATTGTCCTGCCTTGCAAGGCCTGGTTAGTAGTATAACCAGCCTCTTCACCAGAAAGTTGCTTTGCAACCAGTACATTCTTATTAAACCTGGCCTTCCCTCCATCCTCATCTTCAGTGACAGCCATTTCGGCATCATTATCATCTGTTGCCTGAATCGTCTCCAGAATCTTCAGACACTGCTCCTCCAAGTACTCAATCTCCAGTATCTCAGCCGCATACAGCAGATCATCCAAGTCTTCGACTTTTGCCTGGAGCGTGGCAGTGTAAGCATACTCGAGAATCTGCTGGAAAGTCTTTGGCGAGAGAAAGTCCAGGGTGTAATGCTGACTGTTGCGCAGAAACAAAATTTCAAACATCTTGCTCGTGCAAGCCAAGACCGTCCGATGAGCGTGGAACTCCTGGCTATCCACTAGAATCACCACATCGCACAGAGTCCCCAAGAGTCGCATCTGGTTGGCTTTGTGAAGGAGCGCCGAGGGATGGGTGGGGTTCTGGAGCTTTATTAATCCCATTTTTAATCAAATCCTCCAATCTGCTGTACACTGGACCAACTCATTAGGCTGTCTGTGGCTGCTGGTTCCAGAGGTGTTCAATTACCTGCAGGAATAAGGAGGTAAATATTTTAAAACTCCATTTTTCACTTGAACAAAAAAGATTAGCAAGTCCTGCTCCCCTTTGGATTACAGAAACCTTGTTCCCCAATCTCCCCAAGATTCAAATCATTGCCTTTGTTTCGAAGTTCATGGTCCCAACCAATCTTATTTCAGCATCTGCTTCAGCCCAATTCTCAGCTCCCCATCCCTCAAACTCTCCGCTCACTCCGGTTTCATGTGCAAGCATCATGCCACAACCATCTCCATGTGCCGTGCCGCAGCCCCCCCCCAACCTCCGGCCAATCGAACCCGGACCTCGACTACACCATTGGTAGCAGGCCACCAGGCAGCAAGCTCCCAAAATCTAGAGAGTGTCTCGACTTTGAAAATAAGTTATGGCCGAATTTCTTAATTCCTCCTTTTTCTGCTTTAGTGACCTTTGTTCCATCAGCCCACTTGTGCTATGCCTTGGGGGGGGGGGGGGGGGGGGGGGGGGGGGGGTTTATATTCAGAAACAAACTCTGATGTTTCAAAGCTCCACCGCCTGTAACCTACCTTCAACCGAGTTACAGTCGCCTATCACTTCCTTTTGCTCATTGACCTGCGTCAATTCCCAGTCCAGCAACACCTCCATTTTAAAATTCTCATCCTCATTATCAAATCCCTGAATAGCTTTGTCCTTCCCTACCTCTGAAATCTGCGGCTAAAAGGTTAGCATGTAATGCAATCTTTCCTTAAAAAAGAAACTTGTCTTTTTCTAATTGTTGTTCATTATGGCTCTTTAATCAAACTCCCAAAACTGTGCAACAATTTTCTTATTTCCCCCTGTAGAATTCTTCCTAAAACCTGCTTACTGTTTATCATGTGCTCTACTGTAGAACATTAAGTGCTTTAGTCATAAATCAATATAGCCACAAATATAGTGCTTAATCCATGGTGACAAATGTTTTTTCGTGAAGGTTATTTACTATCCTGCTGTATTCCCTGATGCAGTGCTAGGCGAAACCTTCCATCTCCCTAAATTAATTACCAGCCAATATGATCGCTATCCCTGATAAACTTTGATAGCCAAGATTAATTATTTGAAGTTTCCATGGGACAAAGGGTGGTGGTAATTTGATTGCTGAAGCTTGACATCAACAGAGTGAATGTTAGTAAATGTGCAGAGACATGAACAGGATTCAACTGAATGTGGGAACAATTTCCATTGGCAATTGTGACCATCGTCACCCTGCCTGAAAGAGAAGCTCGCACGAACGCACGAGTGGGAGAGTAGGAAGGGTAAATATGGCAGTGAGCACAGTGCCGCCCACAGAGAACACATGACAGATATCAGAAAGTGTAGTGTTGGACAGAGCCTTGTGAAGAAGCAAGCATGGAGGCATAAAGGTCCAAGTTAGAAGCAATGTATCTAGGTTCTAATTGTTAAATATTTAACTGTCGAACTACCCAAGCCTACAAATATCTTAAGCCAGAGTGAAAGCAAGGGGAGGTAAGAGAACCAAAGGAGAGATAGAGAGAGAGAGAGAGAGAAAAAGAGATGGGGAATGAGAAAGAGAGTGGGTAGAGAGAAAAAGGATAAAGGGAGAGAAACAGGGAAGAGGGGGAAAATAGAAAAAGTGAAGAAGGTGTTTGTGGGTGGGGGACTTTTCTTGTGTTGCCAATTCACTCTAAGACAATCTGGGAGATATTCCACCGGCATGAAAATTACTGCAAGGAAATTTAAGAGTGATTCTGTAAACGGGTGCATATTTTGATTGGGTAGATAGTGAGAGTGAGATTGTGATGCTCGTCAGAAGCCAGAAAACACAGATTTAAATCCATTGGCAAAAACAGGGGAAAGATGAGACAACCCTTTGGAAAAAAAAAAACAGCAAGTTATGATGACATGGTTCTGCTGCCTGAAGGAATAGTGGAAGCCGATTCAGGAAATCTTTCAAAATGATATACATAAAGGAAAAATAAATATCAAGGGTTATGAAAAGGGCATGAGAGTGGCCATTCAGTTGTTCGTGTTTTTGTCTTTCAGAAGATAAAGTGCAACATAAAACTTGAACCTAAATAGTTAAGCATCAAATGATGCTTTCCATTGGCACCTTCAATTTCAGTAATTTGATGTGGCTCGATTCCAATTGGCTCGAAATTGGTTGGTAACATTTGGCTTTTCAAACGTTCCAGGGTAGAATGACTCGCCAAAGTCTGTGAGCAGTCCAACTCATCATTACACGCTCATCATGTGGAATATGCCTTTAGATCAATCTTCAATCCTAGAAGCTCGTTTCTATTAGAATTCAGGCTGTATCATGCTCACTTTATTTTGGTGGTGTGACTACTTGAACTCGTAAATCTGACCCATTTAGATTATGGGTGAATCGCAGCACACTGGCAACACAAAAATACACCAAACAGGCGTTTGGTCCAAAGCAGCTAAAAACCTTCATTATGTAATGGAGGGAAGGTGTGGGAATCAGCAATACACAGAATTACAATGCATGGAATTAGCATGGCAAAACATGCCAACTGGTAAAATTTACAGAGAAGGAGGCCATTCGACCCATCGAGTCTGCACCAGGCCTTGGAAAGAGCACCCTACCAAAGCCCACGCCTCTGCCCTATCCCCGTAACCCAGTAACCCCACCTAACCTTTTTAGACATTAAGGGCAATTTAGCGTGGCCAATCCACCTAACCTGCACATCTTTGGACTGTGGGAGGAAACCGGAGCACCCGGAGGAAACCCAAGCAGACACGGGAAGAACGTGCAGACAGTGACCCAAGCTGGGAATCGAACCTGGGAGCTTGGTGCTGTGAAACAACTGTGCTAACGACTGTGCTACCCTGTGTTCCATGCTGCTGTTTATGCGAGGCTCGTTATCTAATCCTATCAACATATTCTGCTCTTTCGTACTCTCCTACATACTTGACAGCTTCCCTTTAATTACATTCTGCTATTTACCTCAAATACACCTTGTAGTAATGAGTCACATGTTCTCACCACTCGTTAGTAAAATGTCCCCCCCCCCAGTTCTTCAGTTGATTTACTGACCATCTTATATCTATGGTACTGAGTTTCAGACTCTCGCAGAATTGGAAACATCTTCTCTACATCTACCTTGTTGCAACTTATCATTTTCCTCCTTCCCTCTCCATGAAGAGAAAAAAGCCCCAACCTGTTCAACCTATCCGGATGTTATAGCATCGCTAAAGTGGTGACAAATGCCTCAGAGCAGATACCACAGCAACCCGTTCCAAACCCACAAACTCTACCGCCCGGAAAGACAACAGGGCCAAGGGAACACCACTAGGTAACAAACCACATATCGTCTTCCTTCATCATTACAGAGTCCAAATCATGAAAACTCTGGGTGCACCTTCACCATATGGACTGCAGCAACTCAGCACTGGCTTCCCAATGGCAATTAGGGATGGGGAATAAAGACTGGCCTTGCAATCAATGCTCACATCCACATGAACAAATAATTTTTAAAAACCGCGGCACCTTGTGTTTCTTCCAAGTGACACACAAATATCTGCAAAATGTAACAGAAATAAACTTAAAACTCAAGGCAAGATTTCATTAAACCCCATCAAGTGGTTTCTATGACTGTGCATCACCAGCTGTTAATGGAGTGAACTTTATGTTCAGTGGGAGCATTTCTGCTTCAGTGTCAGATCGTGCAGAAGTCAAATCCCACTCCAACCAGTCCCAGTAAATGGTGAAGAAGCTCACAATCTGAATTCTAGGTTGGCATCAAGCCGCAAACTCGGATTCTGTAGGTTAGCCCTCACCCACTGTCTGAGATCCTTCCCCAACCCTTTCCCCAATGTACGGTTTGTGGAAGCCCATTGTGCTGGTATAAATATCATGACGGCAATGGGAGGGGCATTGGCCAAGGTCCTTGTACTGCCTCCAAACAGGAAGATAAGATAGGAAAACAGCCAATTGTTGATACGATGGTGGGGTGAGAAATGGAGCCACTGAACTCAAAACGCACACAACATTGGAAATGTATCAGGCTAAGTGTACTTGCACTAAACAGAACTACAATTCTCGCACATCCAGTCGCTATTACTAACATGGCATATTTGTCACTGGACAAAACAAGCTTTCCAAACATTAAGGTTCATAGAACAGTACAGGATAGAAACATTGAAAATAGGAGCAGTCCAGTCACCACATCGTGCCTGCTCCGCCATTCGGTGATCACGGCTGTTCCTCAATCTCAACACCAGGGGCGAGATTCTCCGACCCCCCCGCCGGGTCGGAGAATTGCCGGGGGCTGGCGTGAATCCCGCCTCCGCCGGTTGCCGAATTCTCCGGCACCAGAGATTCGGCGGGGGCGGGAATCGCGCCACGCCGGTTGGCGCCCCCCCCCCCCCGTGCGATTCTCCGGCCCGGATGGGCCGAAGTCCCGCTGCTAGAATACCTGTCCCGCCGGCGTGGATTAAACCTCCTCTCTTACCGGCGGGACAAGACGGCGCGGGCTGGCTCCGGGGTCCTGGGGTGGACGCGGGCAATCTGGCCCCAGGGGGGTGCCCCCACGGTGGCCTGGCCCGCGATCGGGGCCCACCGATCCGCGGGCGGGCCTGTGCCGTGGGGGCACTAGTTTCCTTCCGAGTTCGCCACGGTCTCCACCATGGCGGAGGCGGAAGAGGCCCCTCCACAGCGCATGCGTGGGAATGCCGTGAGCAGCCGCTAACGCTCCCGCGCATGGGCCGCCCGGCAATGTAATTTCCGCGCCAGCTGGCGGGGCACTTCCGCCAGCTGGCGGGCCGGAAATCAGTCTGGCGCGGGCCTAGCCCCTCAAGGTTAGGACTCGGCTGGTCAAGGGGTGGAGGATTCCGCACCTTTGGGGCGGCGTGATGCCAGACTGATTTGCGCCGTTTTTGGCGCCGGTAGGCGGACATCGCGCCGATACCGGAGAATTTCGCCCCATACCTCTGCTCTCTCCCAATACCGATTTAGTGTCTAGAAATTTAGAAATAAAAGAGACCAATCGCCCCATCATGTAGGGGTGGCACAGTGGTCATCACTGCTGCCTCACAGCACCAAGGACCTTGGTTCAATTCCAGCCTCGGGTGACTGTGCGGAGTCTGCATGTTCTCCCTGTGTCTGCGTGAGTTTACTCCGGGTGCTCCGGTTTTCTACCACAGTCCAAAGATGTGCAGGTTATGTGGATTGGCCGTGCCAAATTACCCCCATGTGTCCTAGGTTCAGCAGGGTTTACAGGGTTAGGGCAGGGAGAACGGAGCAGACTAGATGGGCTGAATGGCTTCCTTCTGCACTGTAGGGATTCTATGTCTACTCTTTGAAAGAACTGGTTAATTATCGCTCTCCCCTGCCGTTTCCCATAGCCCTATACCATTTTTCTTTTTAAAGTATATTTCCAATTCACTTTTGAAAGTCATTATTGAATGTGTTTCCACCCCTCTTTGGGACAGTGCATTCCAGATCACAAGTCTGAGTGAAACAACTCCTCCTCACCTTCCCAGTTTTGTTCTGTTAATTATGCAAAACCCATGTCCTCGATTTATTGACACTCCTGCCAGTAAAACAGTTTCTCCTGTTATTCTATAAACATCCCTCATGATTCTAAACATTAAACAACCCTTTAACCGTCTCTGCTCTGAAGAGCACTGAAGGCTACTTTGTACCAGTTAATGGTGCAAAGGAAACCCGCATCAATCCTGCAACTGAATGGCTTGCTGATTTCACCTGCGGGAAGTGCACCCATCTCCAGCTCCTCAAAGACCGTGTTAGGGAGCTGGATGAATGGAGGGAGGATCATTCGGGAGGCAGAGTCGGTTATAGATAGAAGCTACAGGGATGTAGTTACTCCTAAGAACGAAGGTAGCTGGGTGACGTTTAAAAGGAGGGGGAAGAAGCAGTCAGTGCAGGGATCCCCTGCGGTTGTTCCCCTCAATAACAGGTAGACCGTTTTGGATACTGTTGCGGGGGGGGGGGGGGAACCGGGGGGGAAACCTACCAGAGGTAAGCCACGGTGACCAGGTCTCTGGCACTGAGTCTGTCCCTGTGGCTCAGAAGAGACGGGCGGAGAGCAGGAGAGCATTAGTTATTGGAGACTCTATAGTTAGAGGGACAGATTGGCGGTTCTGTGGCAACGATAGTGGCTCACAGTTGGTGTGTTGCCTCCTGGGTGCCAAGGTCCATGACTCTCTGATCGTGTTTTCAGGATCCTTAAGGGGGAGGGGGAGCAGCCACAAATCGTGGTACACATCGGTACCAACGACATAGGTAGGAAAAGGGACGGGGATGTAAAACAGGAATTCAGGGAGCTGGGGTGGAAGCCGAGAGCCAGGACAGACCGTGTTGTCATCTCTGGTTTGCTGCCAGTGCCACGTGCTAGTGAGGTGAGGAATAGGGAGAGAGTGCAGTTAAACACGTGGCTACAGGGATGCTGTAGGAGGGAGAGTTTCAGTTACTTGGATAATTGGAGCACATTCTGGGGAAGGTGGGACCTGTACAAACAGGAAGGGTTACATCTGAACCAGAGTGGCACCAATATCCTGGGAGGGAAATTTGCTACAGCTCTTTGGGGGGGTTTAAACTAATTTGGCAGGGAGATGGGAAACTGATTTGCAGTCCAGGAGATAACTTCCTGAACTCCAGCAACACTGAGGGTCATGCAGTACTGAGGAAGGTACCAAGGTCACAAGAGTGGACCTGCAGGCATGAAGGTGGTTTGAAGGGGCTGGTTTAGCACACTGGGCTAAATCGCTGGCTTTTAAAGCAGAACAAGGCAGGCCAGCAGCACGGTTCAATTCCCGTACCAGCCTACCAGCCTCCCCGAACAGGAATGTGGCAACTAGGGGCTTTTCACAGTAACTTCATTGAAGCCTACTCGTGACAATAAGCGATTTTCATTTCAAGTGTGTCTACTTCAATGCGAGGAGCATCAGGAATAAGGTTGGTGAGCTTGAAGCATGGATTGGTACCTGGGACTACGATGTTGTGGCCATTACGAAGATGTGGATAGAACAGGGGCAGGAATGGTTGTTGGAGGTTCCGGGGTTTAGATGTTTCAGTAAGATTAGGGAAGGTGGTAAAAGAGGTGGAGGAGTAGCATTGTTAATCAAGAATAGTATAATGGCTGCAGAAAGGCAGTTTGAGGAGGATCTGTCTACGGAGGTAGTGTGGGCTGAAGTTAGAAATTAGGAAAGGAGCGGTCACTTTGTTAAGAGTTTTCTATAGGCCCCCAAACAGTAACAGAAGTGTGGAGGAAAAGATTGCAATGCAGATTTTGGATAGGTGCGGTAGTCACAGGGTAGTTGTCATGGGTGACTCACTTTCCAAATATTGAGTGGAGCCACTATAATTCGAATAGTTTGGATGGGGCTGTTTTTATCCAGTGTGTGCAGGAGGGTTTCCTCACACAATACGTGGATAGACCGACACGAGGCGGGGCCACATTGGATTTGGTACTGGGTAACGAACCGGGCCAAGTGTTAGATTTGGTTGTGGGACAGCACTTTGGATATAGTGACCACAATTTGGTGACTTTCACTATAGCAATGGAGAGGGATAGGAACATACGGCAGAGCAAGGTTTATAACTGGGGAAAGGGTAATTACGATGCGATTAGGTAAGAATTGGGGAGCATAAGAAGGAAACAGGAACTGTCAGGGAAAGGCACAATTGAGATGTGGAGCTTGTTCAAGGAGCAAATACTGTGTGTCCTTGATATGTATGTGCCTGTCAGGCAGGGAGGAAATGGTCGAGTGAGGGAACCATGATTTACAAAAGAGGTTGAATGTCTTGTCAAGAGGAAGAAGGGGGCTTATGTAAGGATGAGAAAATAACATTCAGTTAGGGCACTTGAGGGATACAAGATAGCTAGGAAGGAGCTCAAGAAAGGGCTCAAGAGAGCTAGGAGGGTGCATGAAAAGTCCTTGGCAGGTAGGATCAAGGAAAACCCCAAGGCTTTTTACACTTATGTGAGGAATAAATGAATGTCCAAGGTGAAGTTAGGGCCGGTCAAGGACAGTAGTGGGAACGTGTGCATGGAGTCTGAAGATATAGGAGAGGCCCTAAATGAATACTTTTCTTCAGTGTTCACAAAGGACAGGAGCCATGTTGTTGAGGAGGACAGTGCGATACAGGCTGGTAGGAGGTGGATGTTTGGAAGGAAGATGTGTTAGAAATTGAGAAGCCTGAGGATATACAAGTTCCCTCGGCCTGATGGGATATTTCCTAGGATTCTTTGGGAGGCGAGAGATGAGATTACAGAGCCTTTGGCTTTGATCTTTATGGCCTTACTGCCTCCAGGAATAGTGCCAGAAGACTGGAGAGAGGCAAATGTTGTCCCCTTGTTCAAGAAAGGGAATAGGTATAACCCTGGGAATTATAGGCCGGTTAGTCTCACTTCGGTCATCGGTCACAGGTAAATTATTGGAAAGGGTCCCGAGGGATAGGATTTATGATCATTTGGAAAGATACAGCTTAACCCAGGATAATCAGCACGGATTTGTGAGGGGTAAGTCTTGCCTCACAAGTTTGATTGTATTATTTGCAGAGGTAACAAAGTACATAGATGAAGGTTAGAGCAGTTGATGTCGTATACATGGATTTTATTAAGGTGTTTGATAAGGTGCCCCATAGTCAGCTCATGCAGAAAGTAAGGAGGCATGGCATAGGGGGAAATTTGGCTGATTGGATCAGTAACTGGCTATCACATAGAAGACAGGGGGTGGTGGTAGATGGTAAATTTTCATCCTGGAGCCCAGTCACCAGCGGTGTACCACAGGGATCAGTGCTGGGTCCTCTGCTATTTTTATCAATGACTTGGATGATGGAGTTGAAGGTTGGGTTAGTAAATTTGCTGATGACACCAAGATTGGTGGAGTAGTGGATAATGTGGCGGGCTGTTGTAGGCTGCAAAGAGACATTGATAGGATGCAGAGCTGGGCTGAAAAGTGGCAGATGGAGTTTAACCCTGATAAGTGAGGTGATTCATTTTGGTAGGACAAATTTGAATGCGGATTACAGGGTTAATGGCAGGGTTCTGAAGAATGTGGAGGAGCAAAGAGATCTCGGAGTTCATGTCCATAGATCTCGGAAGTGGATAGAGCCGTGAAGAAAGCCTATAGTGTGTGAGCATTTATTAACAGGGAGATTGAGTTTAAGAGCCATGAGGTTATGCTGCAACTGTACAAGACCTTGGTGAGACCACATTTGAAGTATTGTGTGCAGTTCTGGTCACCTCATTATAGGAAGGGTGTGGAAGCATTGGAAAGGGTGCAAAGGAGATTTACCACGATGCTCCCTGGATTGGAGGGTCGGTCTTATGAGGAAAGGTTGAGGAGCTAGGGCTTTTCTCATTGCAGCGAAGGAGGATGAGGTGACTTAATGGAGGTGTATAAGATCATGAGAGGGATCGATAGAGTGGACGTTCAGCAACTTTTTCCTCGGGTGGATGTAGCTGTTACAAGGGGGCATAACTATAAGGTTCATGGTGGAAGATATAGGAGGGATGTCAGAGGTAGGTTCTTTACTCAGAGTGGTTGGGGCGTGGAACACACTCCCAGCTCTGGTAGTGGAGTCGGACACTTTAGGAACTTTCAAGCGGTTATTGGATAGGCATATGGAGTGCACTAGAATATTTGGGAGCAGGTTGATTTGATGTTAGTTTCAGACTAGTTCAGCACAACATCGTGGGCCGAAGGGCCTGTACTGTGCTGTACAGTGCTATGTTCTATGTATAAAATCGATCCGACTTACAGTAACTCGGATTTAGCCTAAATATTTTAACGAGCTGCAAGATTGCTTCCAACTGACCCAAGCTGGGATTCAGAAGATTGTAGATTCAAGCTTCATTCCAAACTTTGAGCACCTAATCCATCAGGTGTGCTGTCAGAATGTCAAACTGAGACCCAACTACTTGGAACTGCTGAGTAGTAGCAAGTTCTCAGTGCCCTGGTCAACATTCCAACATCACGAAGCAATCATTCACATCGCTAGTTAAAGAAAATTCTCAAATCCCAATCCCTACCCATGCCAGGTCCTGCCCAACTCTTAACCCCCTCCAGCCCTGCAATCTTCCAAGGTGCTCCTCCAATTCTCGACTCTTGTACATTCCCGATTTTAATTGCTACACAAATGGCGGCCATGTTCCCAGCTGTCTTGGTCCTGAACTCTGGAATTACCTCCTTTAACAGCATTGCTTACAAGGCCCACTTGAACCCTCCATCTGACCAAACTGTAGTCATCTGTGGCAATATCTCCTTGCATGCCGTGTGCCAAACTTGGTTTGATAGCCTGTCTGGGAAGTGCTTTTTGATATTTTACATTAAAAAGGTGCTATAGAAATGCAAGTTGTTGTTGGATGTTTGATACATTGGTGTACATAAAAATCTGTGTCGTATTTATCCAACATCAGTAACAACCTGTGAAGTGAAGTGCTTCTGAATACAATAAGGTGTTGAATAAACACGAGTAATGGTTAAACCTCTGCATCGGATAAGAGTTGCATGTTCCTATAAATAGTTTCATATCCACCACTTCTTTATTCAAGTGTTGAGACGATGAATTAATATTTGCACAAGCATTTCCCAATAATACTAGGCAGCACGTACTGCGATAGAAGAGAAAGAATTTCTAATTTTGAGACAAATGAGAACAACCTTTCGTTAGAGCACAAGCTGTAATTTACTTAAAGGAACACAATGTAGAGAAACATCCACAAAGATATCTATTAGTAGAGGTCATTGACACGTGATATATACAATCCACTGGTCACTGAATCATGGAGCTGGTGAAAGATTTGCTGTTGTCTCATTAGCTAAGATATTACCCTCTCCAGGTTTAAATTTCTTCCTCAAATCCATTTGTTTTCAAGGCAGTGAAACACCTCACAAGTACAGCTGGTGCGCATTAAAAAAAAACCTCAGGTTCAGAAACCCATTTGATGATTAAGTCCCATATTGTGCTGTACGGATAATCATCCATTATTCCACATGATAGGAGTTCATCATGTTATAAAGAAGCCACTGCCTCCAAATTTGTATCCTCGATCCTTGGATTACTTTCAAAATGACAGCAATGTTGCAAATAACAATGATACAATCGCAAACACCTTTCTCATCCTGATCAGCCCCTCACGTACTTCATGCCAACCCAACCCTTTCAACTCTGTCACCATTGTCCAGCAAACTGTGCACAAAGAAATGAATGTGCAACAAAGACCAACAAAGCATATTACAAGGATCTCACCACGCTAGTCCTTTTAGAGCAGTGTCACAGCTGATGCCAACATAAGCCCTCAACCTTGTTTTGTGGGAAAGCTGGTTTTGTCTTCACTGGATACGGTGAAAAATTACACTGTCAACTAAATTTTTAATACAACGTACAAAGTTAGAAAGGTTTTGGTTGCTAGAGAGATCTCAAAACTCCCTCCTACGAGGCAGCATGGTGGCGCAGTGGGTTAGCCCTGCTGCCTCACAGCGCTGAGGTCCCAGGTTCGATTCTGGCTCACTGTCCGTGTGGAGTTTGCACATTCCCCAGTATTTGCGTGGGTTTCGCCCCCACAAAATATGTGCAGGGTAGGTGGATTGGCCACACTAAATTGCCCCTCAATTGGAAAAAATGAATTGGGTACTCTAAACTTATTTTTAAAAACTCCCTCCTACACATCATGAACTTAATTCCATACATACAAACGAGGAGAAACTAGCAATTAGACCCCTCAAGCCTGTTCAGCCATTCAATAAGATAGTGTCCGACTCCACTTTCCTGTCTACCCCTGATGTGCTGGGTGTTCTGGATCACAAAACAGGTCACCAACACTGGAAGTGGTGCAACTCTATTTTATTATAAGGTT
The DNA here is from genome assembly GCF_047496885.1 of Scyliorhinus torazame. Taxonomy (NCBI): domain Eukaryota; kingdom Metazoa; phylum Chordata; class Chondrichthyes; order Carcharhiniformes; family Scyliorhinidae; genus Scyliorhinus; species Scyliorhinus torazame. The sequence goes on along the minus strand of NC_092727.1, from coordinate 9,865,633 downwards.
AACTGTATTAACATACTTGAACTGTGGGTAAATGCAATACCAGCTTTAACTATTGACCCTTGCCTAGTCCTAACCAGGTGATGCACTCAGCACATAGTGAATGTCTGTGTTGCAGGCTGTGAGCTCTGTGCTCAAGAGCTGGCTGCTACTAGAATGAGCGGGAACTCTCCTGTCCCCTGTCTTTATAGTGCGTGTGCTCTCACTGGTGATTGGCTGCAGTGTTGTGTATGCTGATTGGTCCCACTGCATGTCCATCAGTGTGTGTGTGGCTGCTCCATGATGTACTGGTGTATATTATAACACCCCCCACCCCAAACAACCCCTTTCACTCCCTTGTTAGTCAAGCATCACCTACCACTGCCTTGAACATATTCAATGACCTGACATTGCAATGGTGACTACACTTCAAAAACATTTTGACTTTAAAATACTTTGGAACATCATACATAAAGTCAAGAAACACACTATATAAATGCAAGTCTTTTAGCCCTGAAAATATTTTAAATAACCTACTGATTTTGCATCTATTACATCGCTGGGTTGAGATGAAAAAGCCTTTGAGCAACAGAACTAAATAGGCTTTTCACTCATTGTTATTCAAATTCCCTGATCTTTTTGCAATGTACATTGAAGCAGCATTCTAGTCTTCCCTAATCCGCGACATTTATTACAGTATTTTATGGAAGGGGGTCAGGTCTGAACTCTCGCACCCCCCCCCCTCCCCGCATATGGGTTGGGTGGGGGGGGGGCTTAACTCATCCAATCTTTCTTCATTGATCATTTCAATTTATATTTGGAATCTATTCCTTTGGACAGGTGCCTGACATACACCAGGATGTCACTTTTTACACTTGTCTGCAAAGAAAGCACCTGCAGCTATTCAACCACAGGGAGGTGCATCACATCAGAGCCAAACCATCCATAAGCAGCATTTTCCCATCTTCAAACATCCAGCATCTTACTCACAGGAGCACATGATTAGGTTTGGAAGAGTCAAGGATGAAGCGAGAAGTTGGGAGGGAGAAAGCAATTGCAGGTTATGCCGTTAGAATTAAATAAATTATATTTTCACAGCGCTCATCTAACGTCACCCTGGATCCTCGCCTTGGAGTGAGCGCTGTGGGGAATAAAGAAACAGAGAGAAAGAAGCCACAGGTCGAAAAAACTGCAAGAAACACAGATTAAAGGTCTTGTTATGACACTGAAAAGCCAAGGGTGAAATACGATCAATATCCAAAATTTAAAATAAATTCTATGTGCATGTAACTAGAACAAAGACAGAAATACTTTTTCTTCAATATTTTCAATGATTTGAACTAATTAACACAGAACAGACCAGAAAGAGCATATGGGAGAATGGTAGGAATTCACCAACCCCACAGTTGTTGAGGTGAATATTATGGATGCATTTAAGGGAAAGTTGACAATTGAGGAGGAAAGAAATAGAAGGCAATACTGAGGATGAGCGAGAGAGAGAGAGAGAGAGAGAGAGAGAGAGAGATAGGAAAATACTGACATTGATCTGTTGGGCTGAATGGCCTGTTTCAGTAGATTCTATACAAGTGTAATATCATAGAATTTACAGTGCAGAAGGAAGCCAGTGCAGACGGGATGGGCCAAATGGCCTCCTTCTGAACTGTAAATTCAATATGAGCACCTTATGTAAGCCCACGCCTCCATCCTATCCCCATAACTTCATCCTATTCCCATAACCCTCACCTAGCCTTTTGGACACTAAGGGGCAATCAAGTTTAGCACAGGGCTAAATAGCTGGCTTTTAAAGCAGACCAAGGGCAGGCCAGCAGCACGGTTCAATTCCCGTATCAGCCTCCCCGAACAGGCGCTGGAATGTGGCGACGAGGGGCTTTTCACTAACTTCATTTGAAGCCTACTTGTGACAATAAGTGATTTTCATTTCATTTAGCACAGCCAATCCACCCAACCTGCACACCTTTGGCCTGTGTGAGGAACTGGAGCACCCGGAGAAAACCCAGGCAGACACAAGGAGAATGTACCACACAGACAGTCACCCATGGCCGCAATTGAGCCCGTGTGTCCCTGGAGCTGTGAGGCAGCAGTGCTAACCACTGTGCCACCATGCCGCCCAAACAGGAAATACCTGTCATTCCTCCATTTTTGATGAAGCAGTTAAAGAATGCATTCGAAGAGTAAAAAAAAGTATATGACCACAAAATATAGTGCTAGCACTATTCAGTATATTACCCGGAGGGGTCTTGTCGTTACAATGGCAGGGTCTCTACCTCCAGGTTCATGTCCTACTCCAGGATTTGATGTCCACGTATGCTGCATTTATAAGGCAGCCAATTTTTCATTTCAGGTTGATTTCCAAAATATCTGATGGTAAGATCCAGAGAGTTTCTGGGTCACCATGCTGCAGAATGCAATGGCAAACCACAGCACTACTTCCAAGTCTAATTATGGGGCGTTCCAATAGAAATCCATGGTTACCAACCATGGTACCTGAAGGGAGAAGAGGTTTTCCCTGTATTCATTTTGATACTAACCATATTTTGTGAAAACACAGCATACTTATTCTAATGTTATACTGCGAGGTTCTAAGATACAACTCATGGATTAGTCATATAAAATTATCACGCAATTGTGAGTGAGCAGACAATCGCACAGAATCAAAGTTGAAAGAGCAGAATTTTCTTAAAAGATCAAGTGCATAAACAGGAGAAGAGAAATTGCATATGCAAATTAATACAGAGTACTGGAAACCCAAAGTGGGTCTGAGAACACTTGTGGGGGGAGGGGGCGGGAAAGAGAGAAGATAAGAGAGATGGGGGGAAAGAGATCCGAGTAGGGGGTGAGGAGACATCCGAGGAGTTGGGGGGGGGGGGGGGGGGGAGGAGATCCAAGGGAGGGGGTGAGGAGTCATCCAAGGAGGAGGGGGGGGGGAAAAGGAGATCCAAAGGAGGAGGGAGATCCGAGGGGGGGCGGGGGGGGGGAAAAGAGACATCAGGGGGGGCGGGGGGGAAAAGAGACATCGGGGGGGCGGGGGGGAAAAGAGACATCAGGGGGGCGGGGGGGGAAAAGAGACATCGGGGGGGCGGGGGGGAAAAGAGACATCAGGGGGGGCGGGGGGGAAAAGAGACATCAGGGGGGGCGGGGGGGAAAAGAGACATCAGGGGGGGCGGGGGGGAAAAGAGACATCAGGGGGGGCGGGGGGGGAAAAGAGACATCAGGGGGGGCGGGGGGAAAAGAGACATCAGGGGGGCGGGGGGGGAAAAGAGACATCAGGGGGGGCGGGGGGAGAAAGAGACATCAGGGGGGCGGGGGGAAGAGACATCCGAGGGAGGGGGGAAAAGAGACATCCGAGGGGGGGGGAAGAGAGACATCCGAGGGGGGGGGGAAGAGAGACATCCGAGGGGGGGGGAAGAGAGACATCCGAGGGGGGGGAAGAGAGACATCCGAGGGGGGGAAGAGAGGACATCCGAGGGGGGGGAAGAGAGACATCCGAGGGGGGGGAAGAGAGACATCCGAGGGGGGGGAAGAGAGACATCCGAGGGGGGGGAAGAGAGACATCCGAGGGGGGGGAAGAGAGACATCCGAGGGGGGGGGAAGAGAGACATCCGGGGGGGGGGGAAGAGAGACATCCGGGGGGGGGGGAAAGAGAGACATCCGAGGGGGGGGGGAAAGAGAGACATCCGAGGGGGGGGGGGGAAAGAGAGACATCCGAGGGGGGGGGGGGGAAAGAGAGACATCCGAGGGGGGGGGGGGAAGAGAGACATCCGAGGGGGGGGGGGAAGAGAGACATCCGAGGGGGGGGGGGAAAGAGAGACATCCGAGGGGGGGGAAGAGAGACATCCGAGGGGTGGGGAAGAGAGACATCCGAGGGGGGGGGAAGAGAGACATCCGAGGGGGGGGAAGAGAGACATCCGAGGGGGGGGAAGAGAGACATCCGAGGGGGGAGGGGGGGGAAAAGAGAGACATCCGAGGGGGGGGGGGAAGAGAGACATCCGAGGGGGGGGGGAAAGAGAGACATCCGAGGGGGGGGGGGAAAGAGAGACATCCGAGGGGGGGGGGAAGAGAGACATCCGAGGGGGGGGGGAAGAGAGACATCCGAGGGGGGGGGGGGAAGAGAGACATCCGAGGGGGGGAAGAGAGACATCCGAGGGGGGGGGGGGGGAAAAGAGACATCCGAGGGGGGGGGGAAAAGAGACATCCGAGGGGGGGGGGGAAAGAGACATCCGAGGGGGGGGGGGAAAGAGACATCCGAGGGGGGGGGGGAAAAGAGACATCCGAGGGGGGGGGAAAAGAGACATCCGAGGGGGGGGGGGAAAAGAGACATCCGAGGGGGGGGGGGAAAAGAGACATCCGAGGGGGGGGGGGAGAAAGAGATTTCCGGGGGGGGGGGGAGAAAGAGATTTCCGGGGGGGGGGGGGGAGAAAGAGATTTCCGGGGGGGGGGGGGTAGGAGAGAAAGAGATTTCCGGGGGGGGGGGAGAGAAAGAGATTTCCGGTGGGGGGGAGAGAGATTTCCGGGGGGGGGGGGGAAGAGATTT